>NC_051159.1:159545645-159579284 GCF_013339745.2 Dermacentor silvarum | reverse complement strand
GTTTTGATGGCCTGAACAAGTGGTCTAGTCGGAACATGTTTACTAGAAGGCTTCTCTGCATGTTAGAGCTATGATTTTTTTAGATGATTTTGCTTCTTTTTAGAGCGAAAGCTCTACCACGCCATGTCTCGCAAGGTGATTATTCGCGTCTCAATGAGCTTGAGCCGCCGAGTGCGAGACACCGGAGCGCAAGTGTGGCGGGTATGCGCAGTGCGATTCTGCACGCCCAGCGAAAGCACTGCCTCCGTAAGTTATAAAATATTAATAAAGGGTAATAATGCCACTTGGGCGCGATGAGTCGCAAAATACGGCTAACGTAACGTTGCACCATGTCGAGAAAGATTGGTAAGGGGTACAGTGTTCGGAGATGCTTCCGCTCTGCAGCGCTCACCGATAGCAGGTGACAGGGCGCGGAAGAACACATTTAATATGTTTTCGCTCTCCTGATTGGTCGGAGAGGTCTTTACCTTTCACAGTGGTGCACGGAACTACTGAAACAGAGTATAGGCATGCTAATTAGGCGAGGTATGAAGTGGCAAGGGGTAAAAGAGAAATGTAAGGAGCATTTATGGATTAGCGGCACATGGGAAGGCAAGAAGACGCGACTTTGAGTAGCTTACTTGTGGACAGGCAGTGATAGTAGATATAAAAATAAATAATTGATTTATCGCATTAGAAGCGATATTATTGAGTTCCAAAAATCGGGCTGATTGGTTTTAGTATAAAACGTGAATGCACGCATGGGGGATTTTGGGGAATATACGGATTGCAACGGTTCTCTTGTATTGGATCTGTGCGATGAACAGAACCTTATAGTAGTTAAAACGAAGAATAAGTGTCATGGACAGCTAACGTGGCAGTGCGGAAACAGGCAGTAATGCATCGACTACTCTTTAGTCTTAGAAACGGTCTTCGAACGACTAGACAAAATGAAGATAGATAAACATGAAAAAATAGCCTAGGTAGCGATCATAAACGTTTAGTCTTAAAATTTGGGACAGGTGCTAACGCAAAACACGAACCAAGAGCATCAAAATTTCTAAAGTTGAATGAAAAACAAATAACAGAGATTGGAAAAACACAATGAAGAAAATGGAAGCGTTTTCTACAACAATCTGGTAATATAAGGAACTGGTAGACGTTATGCAGCATGGGATAAGGCAGACACGGCAAGAAAAAAAATTGTTGGATTGGAAAGAGGAAACAACATAAGAGGTGGAATAAGGAAAAAAAGAAAGCTATAGAAGAGGGTAAGCAGGGATCTAGGGATCATTGAGAAGCCAAAAGGCTGGTATTAGATGAAGAAGAGGTGCTTCTTAGATGGAACAAATACCGAGAAAAGAAAACGGTGGCGAGTGAGCTCGTGCAAGAGAAAATAAATGTACAAGTGAACATTGGGTGCGTAGCATTCCCAAAAGAGACAAAGGCGCACCAAAAAGATTCTGGAACCATGTAAGAGCACTCGGAGCTGCACCGAAAAATTCGCAGACAGCCTACTAGCTGACAATGCAAGAGATTTACAGAAACTTGCGAATATGTATGACAATGCAGCGACATATCTAGGCCTTAAATAGCGGGAATTTGTGATCTTGATGGAGAGAAGAGTAATTGCGTGCTATCAGTATGATGCATTAGCTGTGATCAGTGCCTGTGCGCCTGTGACCCCCCCCCCCCCCCCCCCCCCCCCCCGTGCAATATCCTCGTAATGAGGACCTTTGGGGGTTTTTTGCATAAATAAATATTTGTCACAGAACTGTTTCAAAGAGATGTCAGTACATCATCATCATCATCAATCCGCGTGTAGCGGTGGCAGCGGCCGTGCGGAGGCGCGACAAAAAGAACCAGAAAGCTTGCCTTTGCGCATCAGCGGCAGCGGCGGCGGCATTGCATTAGCTTCTCTTCAATGCCAGAATAAATCCCTCCTTGTTACTTGATGCGCGCAGTCAATCAACACAAAGTCGTCTTTCGACTCTTTGCGCACGCACACAAAGCTTCGCTGTAAATAGATTTCAACTCGTTTGATCTGCTGCATTTTTTTTCGTTTTTGCTTTCTTTTTCCTTTATAGCACTTAATGCCGTTGAATGCGGTTGAAATCGCTATGTATTAGATGCTTGGATGCTTTATGCGATTTAGTATCCTAAATGGGCTAACGTCACTGGATTAAGGCGATGGCGGTATACTACACCGTACAAAGGCATTCCATAGTTGACTGAGGTTAATAATTGCATTATTCCGTCTTTATAATTTTATTACATCAAGCAATATCGCTCTGCAAAACAACGAGACACATATGATTACGATGAGGGTGTGCTTATATAAAGATGAGTTGATGAAAAGTGGATAAGGGTTTGCGCGCCGACACCGAGCCGCTTCAAAGACAAGTGCACTTCGTCCGCCTTTTCTTCCGTCCTTGCCGTCGCCTCTAGCGTAACCCTCCTGCATTTGCAAACCAAGCTGTATGGTAAGCTTCTGCGTGCACTCAGAGTCACGGGGCATGACAGCGCTTCGGGCGCATGACGTGAACAAGCTGGGTCTTCTTGAAACGGTAGCCAGGAGACGAGCAAGTGAATCAGCTTACATCTTTTTTCTGTTCACAATGTTCTTTCTACGTACGATTATAAAGTACCGGACTGCATATGTTTGATAGTAGTCAAACCAATACTTATGTTTGACAAACATAAGTATTTTCTTATTTTCTTCTTATCGAAATAGTAGTCAAACTGATGTTTACCTACATTAAAAAGGAAAATACATTGAATTGAATTAAATGGAATCCCAACGCGGATACTGCACCTACGTGCGATGACACACCGCCAGCTTTGTTCATGCCAGCGCCGCTCAGCTTCGATTGAATTTCAGCAGTGCCTGTGCGCTCATTCAGCGCAGCGTGAGTGACCACTTACGGTCACAGAAACTGCCGCTGACCTTCGATAATCTTTCCTGATGGCTGGTGCGCGAATGTTTCTGTGCATTTTAAGTGATAAATTTACACGATGGCGTTGTGGTCGAGGGTTCTGAGTATTAAGAGAGGCTCTTGCTCGGGGCGAACTCCGATATCACTATTCGTATAGTGGATGTAAAATCGAAAAGTGTTGTTCTTGCGGAAACCGTTAAGTAGCGTTAAACAAAATTAGTTACATTTCAGAAAAAAAAAGTTTAGCTCGGTGCTGCAGTGCAACAAATTTTTCAAGCGAAGCTTGTATTGTCTGACTCGCGCCGTCGGTGTGGCTGTCGTCGTACGCGAAAAACCAAGTCCTCTTCACCCGCAGCTGGCAGGCGGAAACCCTCCTCTCCTACAGTTGCTTGACAGGTTCTGCGCCTCACCCACTCCGCGTGCGCCGTTTTCAAGTGCAGCGTGTATTGCCTGACTCGTGTCGCCGTCGGTGTGGCTGTCGTCGTACGCGAAAAACCAAGTCCTCCTCACCCGCAGCTGGCAGCCGGAAACCCTCCTCTCCTACAGCTGCTTGACAGGTTCTGCGCCTCACCCACTCCGCGCGCGCCGTTTTCAAGTGCAGCGTGTATTGCCTGACTCGTGTCGCCGTCGGTGTGGCTGTCGTCGTACGCGAAAAACCAAGTCCTCCTCACCCGCAGCTGGCAGCCGGAAACCCTCCTCTCCTACAGCTGCTTGACAGGTTCTGCGCCTCACCCACTCCGCGTGCGCCGTTTTCAAGTGCAGCGTGTATTGCCTGACTCGTGTCGCCGTCGGTATGGCTGTCGTCGTACGCGAAAACTCCACAGTTGCGCGCCGGCTCGGCACTTGCTAGATTCTCCTCGTCACCGCAGCTGGCGGTCGGAAAACCTCCTCACCCACTGATGGCTCCTCCGCGCGGGCCGTTTCTGGCCAGTGCAAGGCGAGCTGCGCTACGAAGAGGAGGCAGCCTTCCAAGAACGGAAGCGGGCCCGTGAACGTGCGCGAGCTCGCCGAAGTAATCCTAAGTTTCGGCAAGTTGAAGCAGGAGCGTAACGACAACGCCGGACCGATGAACGAGTTCGACAAGCCGAAGCAAAAGCGACAAGCCAACGCCGGGCCGGTGAAGGAGTTCGTCAAGCCGAAGCAGAAGCGGAACAACAACAAACCAAATAAATGCCCAACACTTGACCAACCACAACCCAACATTTCACAAGGAATTGATTTACGGTTTCATAGGACAAGCACCGCGTGCCCCCCTGTTCCCGGTAGGGGAGAGGTTGTGAATGTTTTTTTTATGCAGGGCATTGACCTTTTTAGTATCGAAAATATTCTACCCGCACACAAAACAATCTTTAAGCACTAAGTTTACAGTTACGTAACTCCTAATCCAAAACCTATCACACAAACCTATCACAAATAAGGTCACACAGTATCTGTTATAGTGCCTAAAGTGGACAAACTTTAGGTATAGGATTCTTTTTATCTCTACAGAATTTGTAGAAATCTCCTGCGGCAGAGAGCATAATTCTACTCCTAAATTACTCGGAGATGTGGACATATTACTCAAAAGAGAAATGAAACTGTTATTGGCTAACTAAAAATTCACTATTTATCTTCCTAACTCAGCATTTTAGGGCCCGTACTGTCATTCACAAGTTGGGAAGACCAAGTTCATAAGTCACTTTCATTTTAAAGAAATCCTGAGTCAGGCAGCAGTTTCGAAATATGCGCTTCCATTTCAGTATGACGAATGTATTGGTGTTCCAGATAAATTTACCCTCCAGTGCTTAACAATGACAAAAAGTACCACCCACATTAAATTAATGCTAACAAAATAAAAAAGAATGCGTTTTTAATCAAGTGTGACGGCGTTTATCTAAATACCTGGGCTAGTTTTGAAACTCTTTCCAAGTGAACGTTATGTGATAACTCACTGGTTTTCCCTTCGTCAAGTATATTATCCGCTATAATGTTATTCATCCGAAAATGTTTAGTAAAATATTTTTATTGAGTTTCTTAGGTACTTTGATTTCGCGTAAAATTAATAAGTGGCTCTACGAGTAAATGAACAGAAGGAGTGGAGTTGTGGTACCTGCCATCGGCGATTTTATAAAACTTTGGTTAGGACTAAATCAAACAGACGGTAGTGGTTTACAGCTTGCGAAACAATGGCTTGTAAGAACCCTATTCAGAAACTCGCGGTCAATTTCAGAAGAAATTTGGCCCGCGTTTTGTTCAAGGACATAACGCAAGAGCAGCTAAGCCACTGAAGCGCCTTTAGTTAAGCGATATATAAAAGAGTTGGAAACATGGAGTGAGCACGTACTCGGAGAAAAACTTGCACCCTAGCGGCTAATCGTGTTCATCAACAATAAGTGTCATCTATCTTGCATGCATTTGTTCAACACTGCACTCTCGGTACTTTCAGGTCACAAACAGTATGCACGGATGAACGTGAAATTGCGTTTCCGATGGAAAGTAGCCAATTATCATCATCAGCAGCAGCAGCCTATTCGTATGTCCACTTCAGGACGAAGGCCTCTCCATGCGATCTCTCTAATTACACCTGTCTTGCGCCAGCTGACTCCAACTTGCGCCTGCAAATTTCCCAACTTCATCACCCCATCCAGTTTTCTGCCGTCTTCGAATGCGCTTCCCTTCCCTTAGTATTCGTTCTATAACTCTAATGGTCCACCGGTTATCCATCCTACGCATTACATGGCCTGTCCAGATGCATTTTTTTTCTTAATGTCAATTAGAATACCGGCTATCCCCGTTTGCTCTCTGATCCGCAACGCTCTCTTCCTGTCCCTTAACGTTAGGCCTCCGATGCTCTTGGTGTGGTCCTCAACTTGTTCTAGAGCTTCATTGTTAACTTCCGTGTTTCTGCCCCATATGTTAGCACTGGTAGAATGCAACGATTGTACACTTTTCAACGACAGTGGTAAGCTCTAAGTCAGGATTTGGCAATGCCTGCCGTATGCACTCCAACCCAATTTTATTCTTGTGTAAATTTCCTACTCATGATCATGGTCCCCTGTGAGTAATTGACCTAGATAAACGTACTCCTTTACAGACTCTAGAGGCTGACTGGTGATCCTTAATTCTTGCTCACTTGCCAGGCTATTGAACATTACCTGTACCTTTGTCTTCTGCATATTAATCTTCAACGCCTTTCTTACACTTTCTGGGTTATGGTCTTCAATCATTTGTTGTAATTCGTCACCATTGTTGGTTAACAGGACAATGTCATCTGCAAACCGAAGGTTGCTGAGATATTCGCCGTTGATCCTTACTCCTAAGCTTTTCCAGTCTAAGAGCTTGAATATTTCTTCTAAGCATGCAGTGAATAGCATTGGAGAGATTGTGGCTCCTTGCCTGGCCCTTTTCTTGACAGGTAACTTTCTACTTTTCTTGTGGAGAAGCAAGGTAGCTGTGGAATCTTTGTAGGTATTGGCCAAGATATTCACGTATGACTCCTGTACTCCTAGATTACGCAATGCATGTATGACTCCTTGTAGCTCTACTGAATCAAACGTCTTTTCATAATTTATGAAAGCCATATACAGAAGTTTCTATATGGCTATATAATCCGCAAATTTCTCGATTATCTGATTATCGAAAGTAGCAAATGCAGTGTGTTAAATAACGAAGTTAGGTCTATGCAAAATTGATTATGATAATGGATAGGGCGTTAGATAAACCCCAAAGTGTGTGATGATGTGGAGAAGGTGTACCTTATGAACTTCTGGCCATATCTTGAACCGCTTCCCGTCTCTCCTGCTTGCTACGTCGTACGTCCTTTTTGAAGGCTGCAAAATAAATAGAGTTGACGCGCGGAGCTGTGAATTAATAACAGACTACTTCAGGCGAAGATTTTGGATGTGATGCAGTGATGCAGACAGCGTATGTTATCAAATTTTCAAAGAACAAAGATACATGCATAAAAGAGCAGCAAAACTGCGTGACCCAACTAATGAGACCCAAATGTCCAGCAAAGCTGTTTCAGTTGCAGACAACATCCCATAGATTTCGCACTTCTTTACTGCTAATACGATATACGATTTACTGTAATATGATATAGGTTAATACGATATACAATAATACGATATACGATATATTCCGATATATGACGATCCCACATATTAGGAAGTGAAGCGTTAAGGTCGGCAACGCATTAATGGGAGAGCCTCTTCATATAATCTTAGAATACCTTTGACGCCTTGACTCAAAACATCACCCCTGCTACTCTCCACACATTCACGGCCATCAAAAACGCTCGTACTGCTAATAATACTCACAAAATTCCAATCGAGCGAAAAATATTGCCTTCTTACCTTGCGCCCCGACGAGAAGCTTCTCAGCGTGATTGTAGTCATCTTTATCAGGAAATCTTGTCTGCTCACCTGTACCACGGTACGTAATGCTATTATTTTCTTCTTTCTCCATCAAAGCTAAACAACAGAGGTTGCTTCCGTGGACGTTGCACGGCACGCATACTGTAAAATAATTCAAAACCTTACAAAATTGTTAAACATTGTTCTCATTAAAAAAAAAACATACGATAACGAAATATATTCACACAGTCATCGCCAACTGAGAGCTTCTGAAACGTGGAACGCAACTTCAAGCGAAATATGCATTGCACAAAAAGTTGCATTGCACGTGCATTGCACAAAATTATGCATTTTCTCTTGGAATAACTGATTGCAAAGATATAAAATATTGCTCGAGGACAAATGCAAGTAAAAAAATGTAATAAACAATAATGAACCTAACACCAAAAAAATCTGGTTCCGGATTCTCCAAGATATCTTTTCATAAAATATTAATTCCGCTAATAATACCTGTCACATGTTACTACATGCCAAATTTGTATATAATAATAAACCTTGTCGGAGTCATGAGGGAGGTAGTGGCCGAATACTGCATCAGGGAGGCCAATTCCTGTTTTGGTGAGGGAGTGACTTTGATGAAGCTTAGTGGGTCTTCCTAGTTTGGTTGAACCTGAACTAGTATAGCTCCACTAGCTCTCGGCATTATATATATATATATATATATATATATATATATATATATATATATTCTTGCCGGTGTCAGGCACCACTCCATGCCTGAAAATGTAGTGGACTGGAGTAGGATTCGAACTTACGACCTTCAGATTTGAGGCCAGGTATTCTACCTGCTCCATTCTACCTGCGCCTGCTCCACGCCCTGGTGGCGTGGAGCAGGCGCAAGTTGGAATCAACTAGCGCAAGACAGGGGTAAGTGGTGACCACAGGGAGAGGCCTTCGTCCTGCAGTGGACATGAATAGGCTGATGATGATGATGATGATGAATTAAATTTGATTCTGATTCTGACATAGCTGCAAAGAAAACAGGGAATATGTACGACACCACCATGGAGGGCTCCGAATTAATTTTTATCGCCAGGGCTTCTTTTGATGCGCAACGTAAAGCACAGCAACCTGTCATACAGCCAAGACACACTGAAGCACAACAAACACAGGGGAAATAGCTATTCTCTTGTTTAAAATATAAAGTGCGAAAGAAGAAATTACATTTAACAAAAAGGCAGCCTGCCACCCGTGGAATGTCCCGCACAATTCGCGCGATACTTTACGAAGTTATTTCTTCGTTCAGTTCCATTTGCTTTCGTATTACTGCCTCCATTTTTCAATAAAATAACAGTTCATTTCTTTCATTACCGCGTCAGCGTTAAAGGCCCCGTGACGCAGAAAATGCGGTGGAGGCGTCGTTGTCCATGAGCGAAAATTTTCGCATAAATTTAGGTATATGTATAGGTCACGCCTTGCTATATGCCACGATGCGCCTCCCGAGAGACCGCGCGCGCCCGCGCGGGCCGCCAGGCCCCGGGAGGGGGGTGGCTACTTTCTGCGCAGCGCGCGCCCACGCGAGCGGCTGTATCTTGAAAGTCATCTGCAGCGGAGGCACAGTCCTCCCTGAGCTGTGTTTTCGCAGCGTAGTTCGCGTTGATTCGAGCGGCGGGACGAAGGTCAATTCGCCCACTGCTGCAGCCGCGCTTACTCACTACAACAATTTGACAGCGAGTTTCTGCGGTCATCGAGTGAGATGCGTTCATCTTTCCGTGTGCGCACGTGACACATTGCTTGTTAATTTATTTAGTACGACTATGTTTACAAGTTTACATGGCCGATAAAGCTACTATCCTTACTTTGTATTAGAGCACTGCACGGGCCGACTTTTTCAGCCCGGGCCCGGCCCAGGCCTGTTTTTACGTTGAGCTGCCTGCCCGAGCCCGACCAAACTCTTTATGGCGATACCCGGGCCCGGCCCGGGCCCGGAAATATTCTACGTTACCCGCCAGGCCCGGCCCGCCGTCCCTTTACCTTAGGCCCGAGCCCGGTCCGAGCCCGGCTGGAAACCGGCCCGAACCCGGCCCGAGACCGAAAAAGATCACCAAGCGGCATTAAAAGAATAAAATAAAAAATAAAATGAAAGGCATTTATTCTTAAGGCATGAATACATGTCATATGGAATTATGAACACCATTTCAGCGGTCTGTATGCAAATGCCAGCGCGCGAAGTAGTACGAATGACCCTGCCGAGCAGTATCGCCAGCAGTTTCTAACGGCGCAACCTTGATGTGGCCCAATCCACTTCTATCGCAGCGCCGCCACATTATTTTTCCACGTCGGGCGCCTCACTGCGACGCATGCGCCGCCCCAGCCGCTCGCCCCACTCAACCGTATTCTAGTACACTACAGCCGAAGAGCAGCCACGACAACACTCTAGCCACGACCGGTCGCGTGGGCATGCGCATGGATGGAGTAAATGGAGAAAGAAAGCTTCTCGTTCCTCCATGGCGCAGTGTTATGCGCTGCTGCTAGGCGGCCGGTTGAGAACTTGCGTGCTATTATGGATAGACGCAGTGCCATATTTCAGCCGCGTGACGAATTATCTTATCTTACCAGTCATCGTTTTACCAATTCGCCTTTGAAGAATCAGCAAGTCGCAAACGCGCTTGCACAGCGCTGAAAGCATTCATTATATTGATTTAGGTAAGGAATACAATGGCATCCTTTGGTTTGAGGTGACTTTGGTCTTTCTGGACTTTTACATTCTGTTTAAACAGCGCAAAATACGACGGAGGAAGGAAAGGAAGGTACACAAGAGTAGCACTGCTAGCTTCCAGCTGCGCTGGGGCAACAGGTTTTTCAGAGTCGAGGCGCGCGAGGATAACTCACTGCACGTTACAAGCACATCACCAGAAAGTCCGAGCCCGGCCCGGGCCCGAGTCAAAAAGCACATACCATGCCCGAGGCCGGCCCGAGCCCGGGAAAAAACCGCGCTACCTGGCCCGGCCAGGCCCACGGGCAGGACCGGGCCCAGCCTTTCGGGTAAGCCCGAGCCTGTGCAGTGCTCTACTTTGTATACAGGGTGTTTCAGCGAACACTTTCAAAATTTATTTAAGGTTGCCTGCGGCAGATAGCCCAATTCTAGTTAATGAGCTGGCTTACTCGAAGAGGCGGCCATTACTTGCACAAAAAATTGAAATGCATAATCGATTAATCGACAAAAATTCACTAATTAACTATTAACCTAATTACCTGATGGCCCACATTGCAATTTACAAATTGTAGCCGTGGAGTTCGCAAGGCGGATCCACTTGGAACGAATTCTCAGGATGACACCAATTTCGAGATATTAATTATCGAACTTTGCGGAGAAATGCATTGACGTTCCAGTTAGTATCTTAACAAAACGTCGCTTTATGCATTCAAGCACAAAATTAACTGGAACGCCAATGCATTTCTAGTTTGCGATCGCAATCGACGCTTCCACTTCCGGGAGAAACTGCGACTTCATCTTTCTTTTTTAACCACTCGACTATACGATGCGTTTCTGTACGTTTTATGCGTGATTAAAATGAATGCATGCACTGTACGCTTCACTTTGCCGAGTGGTTGTAGCCTCTGCATTAGGAGAGGAATGAGTCATTGCACTTTTGCTTGCTTAGGGGGGTTTGATTTGTTGCTGATGACGACGGTTTTTGTACCACTGGACCTGACGACGCGCTTTTTTTTCCCAAGGCCGTCCGGGGTATGAACCACTTAAGATTTTTTCCTTAATGAGTCGACCAGGTTGTTAAGCGGATTTCCATTGCATAGGTGGTAGCCGGGTGCATTAACACCTGTTATGAAGCGCAGCAACGATGAATGATGGTTTGTTCGGATTTTCTAGCGCCACGCACAGGAACCATCGCGTCTGTGCACATTTCTTGACGGTCGCAGTAAGCATTACTGTAGTGGACAAATACGACGTTGTGTGCATCCCAATCTCCTTCGTGAGTATAAGCCATGTGACGAAATGAGCAGCTTTCCCGTTTTTTTTTTTTTTCGCTAGCTGATTTTTGTCCACTCTGTAGCCGCCAGTACCACGTTGCCATGTGAGAAAAATTACTGCTGTTGTGTATACTGTTAAATGTGAGTCAGTGCTGCACTCACAGTGAGCGAGTTCAGTGCCGGATGAACAGAGAAAATCTGATTTTGTTTTTATTTTCTAAACCTTGTGCCGACTGTAACGTTCGTACCGCTGAAAGTACCACAGCGTCGTTCATATAAAGCCATTCTGCCCTAGTAAGCAGTCTTAAAACAGTTACTGCAAGCGCTAAATATTCCTTCGAATAACGTCTCACCACTATATACCTGTGCCATCGAACAACACGTCAACGCTTTGATGACTCGCCCAACGCAAACTCGTCGCTAACACAAACAAGTGCCTTGACACAACAGAAGCATGTTTTGAGGGCAAATGAATGCTACAAAAAAAGGAAGATTGCGATTAGATGCATGGCATTCACTGCACACTATTATACGAAGCAAAATTGAAACCAGGCCCGTTGCTTAATGAGTCATGTTCGATGCTGACAAGGTCTCGAACCCAAGGCAACTATCACGTAGCAAAATAAGCTGGTAATTTTTGCGAGATTTGCCTAATAGCGCACCTGGAATAAAAGTTTTCTATATATCAATAAGGGTGGTGTAAGGGGCTTACACAGATGAGCTTTCAAACAAAGAGAACATCGCCTCAATACTTAATCTGTATAGGTGCCTAAATTGTTACTATATTTTGTCAATATCGCACTCCTTAGAGTATTTTAATATATTCCGTTATTATCAATGCTACAGGTACGTTCTTTAAACGTAAAGCAAAGGCGCTGCTTATGTACTAGCATCGATACTTGGGCACAGACCGAAGATACAGTCACTGATGTTAGGTAGGAACACCGTCGTAGCACGAGCACAGATTACCTGAAATTAGTTAAATGTCCAAGCAAAGTTCGCACAATAAAGAGCTAGAATATTCAATATTATATAGAAACGCACCAGTCACTCCAAACAAAAAACTCCGCGGTGCCTGCAGGACTGCAACCATCATACCACTAATATTATCTCAGTGTTTGAAACAAATTGCTAAATTTTCATTTCCAATCGTTTGCGCGGCACCACCTCACTTCCTCATCAAAGTGCCTTGACGTGTACACCTTCAAGAGTGGAATGTCGTGCACGGTTGATCTGCTCTCATTTGGTCACCAGGTCTGCAGCCAAAAGCGTCAGCAAAGGCCCCGACGTGACGCAGCGGCAGGTTGACCCTCATCTTCGGCGGTGGTCGTTTTCGCTGAAGTAGCTGCCTCTGCTCAAACCCGTCGTAGTCCCGCTCGCAATGGTCAAGGGCGTAATACATAAAGAACAGCTGCGTCGAAGTATAGTCAGGTAGGGTGACGAAGCGATACTGCAGCTTCCAGATACGGCGCAGATCCAGAAGCTCACGGAAAGCGTGTAAAGCTAGTTCGATGGCCAAGGTCTGTTCGAGCAGCCATTGACGCAGCCACAATGCTCGATGATCCAGTAAACCATACTGAAGTGGCAGGCCCGCAGCGTCCTGATCGGAGAGCGCCCGCCAGTCGTCTTCCAGACAGCGTCTGATGCCCTCGAGAAGACGTTCCGATTCACGGCCCAAGTCCAACGCAGCTTCGCGGTCGTACTCGTAGCTCGAGTAGAGAAGAGGGACCATGGATGCGTAAAACCGGACGGCCACTCGGGAAAGGTGGAAAGCAAAGATGCTGCTGTTGGCGGGTACCGAGTCGTTAAGCAAACCTTGAGGAATGCGAACGCGACGTAAGGCAGCATCGAAGTCGGGCCACATGCTTAGGGGAGAAAGCGGGTGCCAGCCTGGACCAGAGCGAAGTTCGTGTATGGTCCGCCGAGTCCGCATTTTCCGAAAGAGGCCGATGATATCTGACAGCGAGTTTCCAACGGCCAAGTCTGCCGGGACGCACACAACGTCTTCTCCGACCATGTCGAAGGAAAAGGGGGGGTCCACTCGTATTCGCCGCAGTCGGAAGGCAAGCGCGAAGAGAGCCCGTTCGTCAATCCAAGAGACACGAGGCAGCCCATGAAGGAAGGTGACCTCCAGATCGGACAGCCACCGCCTCTGCCACAGAGCGGTGCCCGCATGTAACAGTGGTAGTGCCGCAGCCTTGAGCACGCAGAGAGGTAGGACGAGCTCCATAACTCGAAGGCACAGGCTGTCGATATCAGGAACCTCAGATCGGCCTGTTACCTCGAGATAAGACAGCTCACGGAGCCCACGCAAGGATTCCGGCATGAAGGCAGCCAGCCGAACCACAGCGCGGAAGCCTAGGTGGTTGAGAAGGGCGTTTGCTTCAACCCTCCGGAGTTCCTCGGGCAGCTTCTTGAAATACTCGGCCGAAAGCAGCATAACGTAGGTGATGCCATTGCACGTCCTTGATCTCGCTCTGTTTGGTTCGTACTTCACAGCAGAGCTCAGTAGCTTAAAGACGTCATTGTCAAGGTCGCAGTCTTTCAACACAGTAGCGTTCTGGTTGTATACAGCAAGACGCTCGAGTATATCAAATACCATCATTATTTCATCTGCCAGACGCTCTACGTGCTTCTGGTCGTTCAGATTAAATGCGCGCAAAGTCTCCTTGACAGCACGATCGACAAGATCGGACTGCGTGTCGCGCGGGAAATAAAGTGGCTCTGGAGGCCTAAGAGTTGTCACGCCTCTTCGTTCATTGACAGGATTGACCGCTACGTACATATCTGCAAATACTGCTAAGCCGATGTCGCGCAGCAGTTCCCCCGCAAAAAACCACGCATCTTCACGGTGGCGCTCTTCAAAGGATCGGACCGGCCACTCTAGAATTCGCCAATGACTGAAAAGCTCTCGCATTTGATCAACAGATGCAGAAGCTGCGCTATTTTGACATGTTCTTATAAATTCCACCGCCGGCTCAACTTTCGCAGCGTTGTCCTTGACGACTGACAGTAAGTTGCGCTCCATATGGTCCTCAAGAAACACATCTTCGGATAATGTCCCTCCTCGGGTCATTTCTGCGCTTCGCCTCTGTGTCCAGCGTTGGCAAACATGTTCATAAAAATCCTCGCACGGGTAGTCTGCTTCGCTGAGCAAGCTCTTCAGAAAATTTCCTTCCTTAGCGCAGTAGTCACTGTCGCAGATGTAGAAGCTGGGGACGTGAGTTGTTGTACTCACCGAAGTTCTATTCCGATTGTAGCTCAGAACTGATGTTCGAGGAGTTACTGCGACATTCTCCGTTTGCACATGCGCCGTTAGTTTGGGGCCCAGGAATGTGGTGGTGCTTAATACTATAGTGATCCACAGGAGCGTAAGCAAGCTCACCAGTGATACAAAACTGCGTTCAGGAAAAAAGTCTTGCGGGGTATCCGAAATTTCAAACATTTCTTTTTCGGCAGCGGCTTCCTCGGGGCAGGGAATCGCCACTTCACAAACGAGAATGCTGCCACGGTGGCCAGTGGAAAAAGTCTTGGTGTCACTGTCAGGTGTGCTTTTCTTCCTAGCGGATGGCTTTTCCGGAGTACTTATATTCATTTCTGGAGCTGACTCAGCTGGCTGCTGATCTTTCTCACTCAGATCAGGAACCGGTTCCGGCAGTTGTAAACGCTGCTCATGCGTCGACTCTTCGACTGACTGCGCCTCGTCCTTATCCTTTTCACTGGCAGGCTTCGTCGCACCATTCGACATTTTAGTTCTTGCCGCAACAGGTGGTGGCTTTGGAGCACTTGCAGGCAACGCGTCTTTGGAGTCAGTCGGCATTGATTTTGTTGCGTCTTTGACCAAGTCTTCCGGCCGTAAGGTTTCAAGCTCGGCAGTATTCGAGGAAGTCGCTGCTCTAATTTTCTCAGCACTATCTCCTGTCATCTGGTTGATGAAATCCTCGGTTGTGTATTGTTCCTCCGTGATATCTTCCGCCACAGACGACTCATCAGCTGACTGTTTGGGAGCTACTGGCTTTCGTTTCCTTGGTGCGATGGAAGGTGCAGGTGGCACAGGATGCGTCCTGGGTTCCGGACGCGCGTTTGGGCTTGTTGGCTTGAGTACGCCCAATAGGCGGCTGCTTGCCGTGCTCCAGCTCCACCCATCCTTCGCTTTAGGCAAACTACTGATGCTCTTACTGGACTTCCTACCGGCCTGCGACAGCTGCGCTTGGGAGGCATTGCTTAAATCGCTAAAGGTGGTCGAGCTGCTTTCGGTACCACGCTTCTTACGGCGCTCTCGCGCATTTTTCGGCTTCACGTTTGGTTGCGCCGACTTCGGAGAATCAAAGTCAGTATCTGAGAGCGCAGAGAGCAAACTGTCTATCTCTGTCGAAATGGCGTTGTGGCTTGGCAGGCCCATCCTCTCACGCATTGCTTTAGGTGATATAGACTTTCGATGCTTTACAAAAACGACATCAGGAACTTCAGGTTCTGGTAAAACTGTGGTCCTGGACTTCTCAGCAACCGGAGCATTGTCATCAACAAACTTCTCTGGCTTGCTAACTGCCTTGTCTTCCGTCTTACGACTTACTCCCTGCTCGCTCATAGTAGACTCTACCGCCACTTTCCTGCCTCCTACGACATCATCCAACTTAAGCTCAGACGGCTCCGGCCTGTACGACACATGTTTTGTAGTAGGCTTTTCGGTGGACATTAACGATGAGGACAAGAAGGGCATCAAGCTTCCGAGGAACGGTATGTTCTCTTGACCCTCTTGTTCATTTTGTTGCTGCGTGGTTGCGCGTTTCTTTGCATCTTTAAAAATTTTCTTGGTATTCCAAGCAAAGGGCTCGTTCGCCTTCGCTCCCGCTTCTCCTCCCCCAGGAGTGCCAGCTGCAGGCTTACGAGATTCTGATGACTCACTCCCAGCATCCGAGCAACGACGTGCATGGCGACCCCGCTGGCGCGTCCACCAACATGAAATATCTGTAGGTACTTGCTGAGCCGGGAAACCGCAAGGTGGCACTGCATAGGGCAACGGCAAAACAAACGGCACCGTGGTTGGTACGCCGTCCCGAGTCCATGAGGAACCCTTCCTGGCGACGTCCTGTGCTTGCTCCAACAGCCGCAAGCGTTCTTGAATTCGAGATATTTGCTCTAGACCCAAATCTTGACGTTGACGCCATTCAACCGCGTGCCTCTGCTCATTCAGCCGGTTCAGCTCACCCTGTAGTAACTGTCTCTCCAGCTGCAGGGCTTCCTCTTCTGCACGCATTTCATCGAAACGGGCTTTTTCCTCCTCATGCCCCGCTTCCAGGAGTCGCAGTTTGCTTCTGAGAAGCCGCGCCTCCTCCTCTGCTCTTATTCTGGCTTCGAGGTCTTCACGTCTCCGACCTTCAGCCCGTAAGGAGTGTTCTCTGTGTATCCTATCTGCGTCTTCAAATGGCCCGTCACTTTCATATATGCTTGTTGAGTAAGGCAAATTGGGCTCTGAAGGCTCAATAAAATCGCTTTTCCTACACCCAAAGCCGATGCAGTGATCGCCGCACTTCACCACACAAGTACACACTGTACTCACGCTCTTGCTGGAAGGCAGCTGCATGCGACCACCTTGTGGTGGACTACGCTCGAAGACAGGTTGCTCGTACGATGGCCTTGGAGGACTATAGTGGGCTTGACAATAGGGCACCTGCTCAGCTCCTATGTAGTATCCCTGCCCATCCACAAATGACTGGCGTGTGTCCCAAGGGCTTAAAGTGCGTGACGTCAACCACGGTTGAAATGGTGGTGGTGGTATGGGTATTGCCTGCGGCCTGCGAGTTCCCCCGCTGGCTGTTGAAGGGATAAGGCCATGTGCCATAAATTCAGGCGGCATAGCCGCGTCCTTCGTACGTTCGGCGGCAGCCTGCTCAACAGGTACCTGAATATCCGTGCGTGCCCAAAGCTCATCGTTTATCGGTTCCGGTCGGGTCTTCCACTCTCTGATGCTACTTGGCTGTGGTCCTATCTGTCGTGGTACAGTTCCTGAAGAGAGTGCGTCTAAGGGCCTTACTACTCGCATCTTTCGTAACCGGGGTCCGACTGCCTGTCCGTGAAAATTTCGTTCAGGTTCCATTATTTCTTCAGTTATTTCCTCAAGGTAACCCATGCCCTGCACTCTTTGAGCAGCTGCGCCAGCGCTATCAGCAGTGCTCGCTTTCGCCTGGAACAGTGCTTTCGTGCGAGCAAACTCACGCGGATCAGACAATTTCCCGAACGGTCCTCCATCTTGCCGGACGTCATGGCGCTGAGTTGGCTTTGATTTTCTCTTACGGCCGCGGCGTTTCTTTCGTTGTTTCCCTGTGTCGTCCTCTTGACCTTTCGAATCTAATTCATCTGGGCTCGGCTCTGAATCACTGCTTTCTGGCGATTCGTCGTACTCGCCTTCTCTCTGAGTTTTCTTTCCACCCTTTCGCTGCCGGCGATACCCTTCTCCGTAGCGCAGCGACCTATCTAGCCGGTCCTCATAGGGTGACCATACTGCTGTGGGTTCCATAAACTGATACTCAATGACTTCTGAGTCCGGTTGCTCTGGCGTAGCTAGACCGAAGAACGACAGCAGCCGCTGCAACCTCGTCTCAGACCGAGGCCTCTTTATAACGTAGGTAGCAACCGGCCGCTTCGTTAACCCTGCCTGTGCTCGCTCGTTTCGCGTATCCACTTGCTCACCTCGCCGGTAAAATGTGTCGCCATCTGTTTCCGTGCTCACTTCCACCGTAGTTGGTCGTTCCGTCTTCGGAGATTTAGTAGTCATCTTCCCTATATCGTCGACGACGTCCATAATGTGCTTCGAGATAGGCGTAAGCGCAGGGGGTACATCGGCCTTTTCGATCGCCGGTGGGACTTCCTCCTTCGCGGGAGGCTTTGCGGTGGTCTCCTGTGTCTCTCGCAGCCTTCGCTCTTCTTCAAGTTGCCGAAGGACATTTTCTTCATCCAACCGCATTCGTTCTTCTCTAAGGCTACGAATTTTCTCTTCTTCTTCTTTCCTTTGCTCTTCAAGCCGCCGGCGGAATTCCTCTCCCTCTTTCATTTGCTCTTCAAGCCGCCGTCGCGCGTCCTCTTCCTCCATCCGTTGATCTTCGCGCCTGCGCCGCGCGTACTCTTCCTCCGTCCTTTGCTGTTCCCGCCGACGCCACCGCGCGTCCTCTTCCTCTGCCTGACGCTCTTTACGCCGCCGGATGGCTTCCTCCTCCTCGCGCTTCTTCGCCTCTTCTTCCTTGCGCCGCCTTCTGTCCTCCTGCTTCTCTGCTTCCTTCAACCGGCGTTGATCTTCCTCTTGCTCCCTCCTCTCCTCCGCTTCCCTTAGTACGCGGATTTCTTCCTCTTGCGCCCTCGTCTCCTCCGCTTCCCTCAGCATGCGGGCTTCTGCCTCTTGCTTCATCTGCGCCTCCTTTGCTTCATCTGGCGGACCTTCGTAGTAATCTTCACTCGAACTACTTGAGCCCTGATCGAGTGCGTCCGCGATGGCAGGCGAGGACCTCTTTGCCGCTTCGTGGACGAAGTCCATGTCGTCACGAGCCGCCTCCTTCTTACCGATGCGCGGCTCCCTTTTCGCATGGCCTCTCCTGCCGAGCGACCGCGATCTCAAACGTCCTCCCGGTCGACGTCTGCCGTGGCCCCCACGGGGACGCAATCGACCACGCGCATTTCTTCGAGGCCGCATGCCCCCGCGGCCTTGCCCGTGGTGTCCTCCACGGTGACCGCGGCGGCCTCCACGGTGGCCTCCGCGGAAGCCTCCACGGAAGTCTCCACGATTGCCTCCGCGAAGCCTTCTTCCTCTGCGGACCATCCGAAGCGGTTCTTTAGCAACAACTTAAGACGGCTTCGACTACGCTTGCTGGATGCTGCTCATCAAACGGCAGGGCTAGCACGCATCCACGCGCAGGAATCGTCTTCGTCGTCTTTCTCACCCAGCTTGCCCTGTGTCAAGCGATACATAGGTGAGTAGGTGCTTTAATGGTTGCACTCTGAAAAACATTCATTCACAGATTTTTTTTTACGTGTAGGTGTAGAGAGCGTGGTAGATGCTACGATAGAAATAATTACTCTATGGCAAGCAATGTGAATCATCTCCTACGTCTTCTTAACGCTCAAATCTTACATATACATGGCGGGATGCGGGTGTAGGCCAAATAACGAAATAAATAAGTGATCAGTATAGGTATAGGTCAACAAATAGATAAAAAAAGAAAGAAAGAAAGGAAAAGAAAAGAAAAAAAGCACTGCAAATCCTGACTTGAGCAAGGTTTACAGTTCAGTTGGCATGATAGGCTCATTCATTGACGTGGCGTACCATAACTAAATAAGCAAACTTCGGAATACACCATTACTGCGCTCTAACGCCTGTTGGAAGTGGGTACCGTGTTTGTACCTGTAGTAGGCTATATGTCCCTTCTTCTAAGTGAGTCAATGCTATAACCTAACAAGCCCTAATGCTCTCAGTTTCAACATTTCATTACATAAACAGAAAAATTTCCTGTAATATGGCTCACCAAAATCATCCAAAAAAACTTGGAAAAGCAGAAGAAAGCTGAAAATCACGGGCTGAGTTACACCATCCGCCACCCTCTTTCAAAGAGGAGATTCCATCCATGTATTCACGAAGCTGGTAGACTTTTATCATTAATAATTATGTAAATATTGCCGCCAGCATTGCGAGAACTAAAAGACGACCGCCACATCCTAACTGTGTTTCAAAGAGCCGCCACACCGCAAGCATCAAGCAAAGCACCTCAAGGCAACGCTGGGCCGGTGCTGACAGACCGGCGGCTTGTGCGCGAGAATCGTGCGACTGGCACGCGACAGCAGACGACGAAGAGGAAAACGAGGTTCGAAGAAGCGAAGCTCAAGGGACGCTTTTATTGAGTGTAAAGCCTTTAGTTGACGGGCACACGTTCGCCTGGAATAAATTAGTTTTTATAGAAACGGCTGTCGCAACTGTTGGTTACAATATATAAAACATCACACAGAGGCAAAGATAAGCGAGCTAGTAATTGTCTCCCAAAAGGAACA
This sequence comes from Dermacentor silvarum, assembly GCF_013339745.2. Lineage (NCBI taxonomy): Eukaryota > Metazoa > Arthropoda > Arachnida > Ixodida > Ixodidae > Dermacentor > Dermacentor silvarum. The sequence continues at coordinate 159,559,012 of NC_051159.1, read as the reverse complement.
CAACGAGGGTGGTCAACCATCCTGAATTCAGTCGGACAGCCCTGATTTGTTAGTAATTACCCCAAGTTCAAACTTGAGTGAATAGGCTCGGCCAAATGTTGCAACTAATTCTTTTTCTGAATGAGTAACTAATAATAAACCAGATTTCCATATAATTCCTGATGGCAACCTTGCACATTACTCTCGTTTGGCTTCTGTTGCATTGTAATAATCTTAAAAAAGGGTTGTTTTGGCTTTCTGTGACGTGATAGGGAGCGAACAGGCAGATACTGAAGCGAAAACTGCTTTAAATAACGCTCCTTAAGTAGGCATTTTGTTGTCACGAACAGACAGAAACGCCCTACTTGGCAGCGTAATGCGCAACCGCACGATGGAGTACTGGACCCAACCAGATCGATGACACAAGAGAGTGCATAAATGGGACCCCGAAATTAAATTTCGTATGCCTCACAATCTAAAAGAAGCCAAACAAGCATGGTGCACCGGATTCTCCTTGGTGTCGCATTCACGAATCGTTATAGACATCTGAAAGGTTGCAGCGCTACTAGCCCAAATTGTGGATACTGTTAAGTACCAGAAACACTTGATCATATATTTTGCGTTTGTGCCGCGTACGCGCAAGAACGACAGAAAGTGGTCTCTTCCATTGCAAAAGTCGATAAGAAACCACTATCAGACAATTTCCTTTAGGTCCTTGGCACAATGAGAACAGCGCAGCCCTGATAACCAGTGCTGCTATAGCCTTTCTACAAGCCACTGGACTGGACGCACGGCTTTAGAGATGCCACAACATTATGAACTTGTATATACGCGCCCCCTCCTCATAGCATCATCACCATCATTCATCAGCCCTTTTCCTCCCCGTCTCTTTTCCCCAGTGTAGAGTAGAAGGCCAGAGCAAGTTATAGCTGAGGCCGACTTCTCTGGCTTTCTGTAAATAAATCTCTCTCTCTTTCTCTCGGTTTTCTCGTGGTTCTAATTCTGCTCTAGGCCCTAGCCATTCTCAGTACTTTATCTGCGTTCGGCCGTGTTAGCGGTGTTGGCCAGACAGCTACTGCGCATTTATTGTTTAAAATCGCGGCATGTTAGAACTAAAGAAAAAAAAATCGCGCAACAATGTTGTAAGTCAAGACCACGGTGTAAGAACAGGTGATCCGAGAGACACGACGACCGCTGCTGCGCAACGCGTCTCACTAATAGTGGAGTTTCACGTCTGCACCGCTGCACGGCAGCACACGTTAGGAGGCTGAAGAAGCGGGAAATTCGAACGTGTAAATAAATGTAACTGTACGTAAAGCGCGTTTCAAATAATTAAAACTAAATTTTTTACTGTTTCTGTGTGCCACTATAATAATTGAAATCCCTCAGGCGCGGAAACAGACGATAATGTCTCCGACATTGCGGTCACGTCGCTCGATCTAGCAGACGGCGTTTGACAATGCCTGGAAGCAGTCGCAGAAAAGTGGTGCGGGCAGACGATAAGTTATCTTTTCTTAATATTTTGTAACGTTTGCTTTACTGTTGAGCAATCAGTTACCCTTGTTCTCGGTAAGCGCTTAATAAAGTCTTCCCGTGGTATAAATAATGGAAAAGGATGAATCCGTTTAATCGCAAGGAAGGGAAGAAGAGAGTTTTGCCGTTTGAGCCGCGACGTTGCCTGGCGGAGACGGATCTAGCCTGACTATGGGCAAGAAGTGTTTTGTTCCAAACTGCAAGAGTGGATATGACTCATGCAAAGACAAAGTATGTATGTTCGGTGTCCCTAAATTAAGAGACCAGTCGACTGCAAGCATGGCGGGATGCCATACAACGTGAAGACCGAGTCCTGCGACCAAGGGACTACGTGTGCGAAAAGCACTTCGACCCAATGTACGTGTCAAAAACATGGACGGCAATGCACAACGGAGTTGTTTGAGCCAGCACGACCCGAAGAGCTTATCTAGCTAGAGATGCTGTGCCGACTCATTTTCCGGCTACTTCACACTACACTTTCAAAAAACTGTGTTCCGTGACAACTGACGCCTGCGAAGCGTTCCCGAAAGAAAGAGCAATGGGCAGAAAGCACAAGCGAAAAAGAAGAAACAGAAAGCCAAATGTAGTGAATCACCAGTTACTGGAGCTAGCAACTGACGTGCCAATAGAAGACGGCCGGAACCAGAATAGCGAAGCCAACACAGAACAGACTCCAGCTGACGGCAAGCGCAGATGAAAACCTGAAGGCAGTGAACTACAAGAACCGCAGGCAAAAGTATATATGATGCAAGAGACAAGAGACTTCTCGTGTGGACAAGGAAACATTAGCCATAGCAGCTCAGCAGTCTACAAGACCTCACAAAATTCAGGACTTCAGGGCAGCATCACATGACGGTAACACTGACAGCATCAACTTCAACACGCTCTTTGAAAATCGGTCTCGCCAGGAATAATGTCACAGCTGGGTATGTATATTCTACATCGATGGACTTCCTTTCTGTTGGTTTGCAAGTTGCTTTCATTTGTTTTTCTGCTGCCTCGTAATTTTGAATAAAAAAAGCAAGAAAAACGATCGGCGTCTTCTATCATCAATATTTTATTAAGGAGCATGCGTATAAGGATATATACGCATGCAAGGTGCCGCATGCTTCATAAGAAACAAACAGCCTTTAAATTGGTGCTTTAGGGACCCAATACTATGCACGGAGTCTGTATGGGAAACGCGCAAACTAAATTTTCGTTTGCGTCTACAGAACAATGTTCACCGCATTACGCGAAAACGCTGATATATACACTCAGGAGGACATTGTACGCGGTACTCCCCTACGCACTGTTTTCGCATGAGAAATGAAAACGGGGATGCAGCGTATAGTGACGACAGATAGCAACTCGTCATCGAAACGTAACTTGCAAAATGAATTGTCAGCTGCTTCAACAAAAATGCGGACTGTTAGCGCCGCTTTGAGCGAAATATATGCTTTTGATTTTAAAATGCAGCAAGCCTAGCGACACTCTCAAATAACTATTTAAGCTTTCGGGAAATTAAGATGATAACCTCAATATGAGAGCGTTAACAATAACAGGCGCTCTGAAAAACGCAGGCTGAAACAGCTGAAACGCGCGCGCTCAGGGTATGTTTGCCCCCGGCCCCCGACGCCCAGCCTCCTAGTCGCGTGCGCCACCTGGCGGCATCCCAACAATAGTGAGGCACGCCGCGCGCTTCCGTCGGATCACCTGATCTTCTTACACCGTGGTCAAGACTGCCGGATCCGAGTATTGGCAAAGTCGGCCGTCACTAGCCGCCTCCCCTCCCCCCCCCCCCCCCCCCCCCCTAATCCCCCACCCCCGAATCGACTTCAACCACTCGAGGGTTAACAACACCAGACACTACGCTTGCCTTTTTCAAGGGGAGCGAAAAAACAAAGGGAAATAGAAGATGGCGATAAATGGAAAAGGAAGCGTAAAGTCAAACCAGAGCACGTCACGTCATAAGCAGCGTGCGTGAATATACTGACGAGAATTTAGTTCCGTTGTAGTACAACACAGCATTGTGAACCTCATATCGAGTTTGCGGAAGCACGACCTTTCGAAAACAAGAAGTCATTAAGCGCAATTATCAGCAAGATAAAGTTGCTCTAACTTGCTCAGCAGCACACAGCGTCCACTGTGGAACGTTGGGCATTCTAACAGCAAGTGCTCAAGCGTTTCAATGTGGTTGGCGTCCACCAACCGGGCACAAAGGGCTCATCGCACACCCTTACTGGTGATGGAGATGTGCTACACTAACGCATACAATGTGTAAAACCGATGGACTTATTCTTAAATTTCCCGCATACTGTTTTAACTCAGTACAGTCCAATTGCATTGAGAGATCCAGCAAAACTTCACGGCGGTTGTATAAATTGCTGGAATCTGCTGTGATTCGGGAGTGTCATAGACTTCTCTAAGAAGCGAGTGCTTCATTTCTATTTCTCTAATAAGTCAACCTACCACATATGTGTATAAGTGGGCCTAGAAAGATCATTTGGTGCTCAAGGCTAAGTCTCTCAAACAACGTTTTTGCGTGTTTAACATTGTTCAATATGCTTTGATAACGTTTTTCTTTGCGGCGTCATCGCAGATGTGTGCCTGACGACTCTATTGAAAATGCTTAAGTGTCGAATCGTCGTCGTTGGTCAGGCCAACGATGCACCTGGACAGTGAGAAGGAGCGTCCTATTTTCGGAAAACGAAAGAATAGTTCATGCTATATGCTGAACACATGGGCACTTACTAGTACATGGCAATGAGTAAAAACGTTGGCATGTAAGACTTACGAAGATTACCACTAAAGCAGTTCGAATTTGTAAAGCATCACCTAAAATATCTACAATATTTAAAAACATCTTTGGAAGGGGGGCGGGGGGGGGGGGGCGTAGACGACGGTATAGGACGGTGGACATCGACTATTAACTTCCTTTAACACGTTCATAGCAACTCGCCTATCAAGGTAACAACTTTGCAACTTAGTAATGAAAAACGATATCACAATTCTTTAAACAGCATGCAATATTACATCTACAGCGAACAAAATTGGTGTTCCCTCTTAAATATACCGCTAATTTGCGAGCAGGACGTTTTCAAAACCCTCGTAAATATCGTGAAAATTTCAAGTAAGCTGTATATTCAGATATCAAATTTGTCCGCTTAAATTCTCTAACGGATGGAGAGTTACGGTTTTTAAAAGTTTGTGCTTGATGTTTTTAAGACTTACCCATTTTGGAGAACTTTGTAAAATCTTTATTGGCCTAATTAAAGTTGTTGTTTGCTACAGTCACTAAAACTTATCTTTCTGCCTCAAAATCAGCAAATTCCATACAAATCGGTCAGGAGGTTTTCGCATCAAAGTATTTCTGCGTTTTAAATTTATGTGAATAGGCAGCATCAGAGTTGGCCCTGAGAGCTCCTTTGGGTTTTCACTCTCAATTGCGTTTTCAAAGAAGGAATCCAGCATCGTAAACAAAGGCTACGAGTGTGTGCGCATCGGCGTTCAAAGCCTGCCTGCCTCTTATTATTTAGAACCATGACGGATTTCAATATTTACAACTAAGGTGCTGATGTGCATACACTCGGCCACGAAAGACTTACGAGGCCCGAATTCAACGACAAATGTGAATTTATGCTTAGTTATAGCATGACACATCTGATTTAACGAATCAATGTGCAGGTCGAAAAATCTTCTACAGATTGAAACTGCGAATTCGGGGCGTGCCGAGGCTTCGCGGGAATTCAGCGTTTTGGCAAATACCGTATCCCATAAAATTTAGTAGCCGACTACACGCTGGACGCCATGGCCAATCTTCTTTTACGCATGAAATGCCTTTAGCTGTCGTTGTCGGCGCCTTTAAAGTGACCTTGAGCCAAAAGCCAGAGCGGTTATCCGGGCATCGTTGCGAAACCAAACAAGATCTTCCGGGCAACCATCAAAAGTTAAGAAATTGCGGTCTCTGGTCCGCAACCCTTTATACAGGACCGCATTACATACTCTAGTTACTGCCCAAACAAGTTACAAAAAATATCGTAGTACTGAGACCACCGAAGCGTTCACTGTCGGTGCGCGTTAAGGCCGGAATACATGGAGCGAATAACCGGCGTCCGAGCGAAGAACTTCGTCGGGCGGCGAACGTCCGACGGCCGGCGTCAAGAAATTTGCCGTCCGCAGCCGATCTGCCTGTCCAAACATTTTCGTCGGGCGAACGCCGCCGCCGGAAGCGTCTAGCGCGCAGCGGTGGACGACAGCCAATCAGGAGGCACTAGTTCCGGTCGCAATGCATGCTGGTGTTTCGCGCGCGCGCGCCTTTTCGCGTCGTCTGCAATCGCGTTGGTGTTGCCGTGTCTGCATGTCTCTGCACCGATTGAGTAGTTCCTAGTATGATCTCTCAGGAATCGCGTTGTATTTGTACATCCCATATCCGCTGATCTGCGAGGAAACAGACAAGCAGTGCAAGCTCTCTACAACAACCTTCAACAGAAATCTTCTGATCTCAGAGGCCACATGCTGTCGTCATGCCTATCTCCCGACTTCCCCGATAGATGGCGTTGGCATCGGATATTTCTTTCGCTAGGCTTAGACGCGTTCGAAACGAGAAGCGATCTCGAAAACTACTCAAGGTTATCCATAATACTCTGTCGTCGAAGCGGCCTGAGACTAAGCGAAAGCCGTTTACGCAGTCATTTGCTTCCAACTAAGTGAATTCTACAAGGACAACGCCAAATTCAGTTCGAAGCGGGCGGCCGGGACCGCCGCCAACACGGCGGCCAACGCGCGGCGGCGTTCGCCGCATGTATTGCAACACAGCAAACATCCTGCGTCGTGTCGCCGCGTCATTACTTGACGCGTGAAGTTCGTCGAGAAAGTTCGCTCCATGTATCCTGGGCTTTAGTGTCATAATGCAGTACTTCTCTTTTCTGCTCATAGGCGGCGGCACCGCCCCGAGCAAGAGCGCGGGTACACGGAGGAGTGTTAGATATATAAGGCGCGTCTGTGTAGCTCTCTGCGAATGCGTTTGTGGCGCAATGGGTTAAACGCTCGGCGATCTATCGTCGCGGACCGAGAGGTCGTGGGTTCGATTCCCAAATTTTGCATGTTTGTGGAACTTTTTCTTCTGGTTTCTTTCTTTGTATTATGTTCTATGACGTATTTCCGTGACGGAAATACGTCAGTGAAGTCTTGGTGGACCCCGGAATAAAACACTTTCGTGTTAAAAAATATTGCTTGAGTGTTCTACCTAATGTTTGTTCACAATATCACTCAAGCTGTAACTTCTTGTACGCTGAACTTTTATTTGTCATTTCTAATAGCGACGTTCAAAAGCCAAAAACAGTGCATTATACACATGACTGTCATCTATTGGCGCTGAGACAGGGTTGCCTGTGCTCTTTTCAGAACCAGTGGTCCGCGAGTTCCGCGGCGCGGGTGATCTCCGATCATCTGCGAGAGATGGCACCACGCTGCGTGACGACGCTTCTGTCACTTCTGTCTGCCGAGGCGAGACTTGCAACGAGGTTCAGTTCAAAACAGGTTAATTTCGGCTCAGTAAGCTTTGAGGCCTGCATCGCGGTGCCAATCCGCTTTGCCGGTAGCCATTTAATGCTTACATCTACTCTCTATTGCGGGAGAGCCAGCATATTTACAGCGAAGCTGTATATGGCTAGTTTCCAGCGGATCGATGTCCATAGACTAAACACGTGGGCCGATCCCGAAGGCCGTGCAATACCGGGCCAAATGGCGGCGGATGTGAAGCAGGCTCGGGGACCTGTAACGTGCCCTTGAACTACCCGTGTCACACTTGGGACCCAAAGAGACAAAAACAATACGCCGGAACGATGAACGCTGTTGCCCAAGCGCTAGCCTATGACGATGCGAAGTCGCGAAGGCTCTTGCACCGCGCTGCAAGCATTAATTACACTGATTTAGGTAAGGAATACAATGGCACCCTTTGGTTTGAGGCGACGTCGGTCTTTCTGGACTTTTACATTCTGTTCCAACAGCGCAAAATACGACGGAAGAAGAAAAGGGAGTACCACTGCTAGCTTCCAGCTGCGCCGGGGCAACAGGTTTTTCAGAGTCGAGACGCGAGAGGATAACTCGCTGCACGTTACATGCACACCACCATGAAGTCCGAGCCCGGTCCGGGCCGGGCCCGCGTCAGAATACCCGAGCCCGGCCCGGGCCAGGCTCAAAAAGCACATGCCGTGCCCGAGCCCGGCCCGACCCCATGACAAAATTGCCCTACCCGGCCGAGGCCAGGCCCGTGGGCCGGGCCGGGCCCGGGCTTTCGGGTAAGCCCGAGCCCGCGCAGTGCTCTGCAACTACTTACCAGCTTTTCAACAACAGCTTCTATACTTCTAAACGAGCAAGGATATTAACCTACTGCAAGACCGTCAGAAATAGTTTATACTGCTCTGTACAGCAAAGCACATTACCTTAAATTAACAAAGCACATGTCACGCCAGTTTCGGCGTGTATTTGTTGCCCTCATACCGGCAACACCGAGGAGACGTCGTTCAACGTCGTCGCTCACGTGGGATTCGACTTGTAGGCGACGAGCGAACACGACAGCCATCTCTATCGCGTGGCTTGCCGCCATCGCGCGCAAGATCGCTTGCATGGGATTTATACCTTATTTAGTGCAGCGAAAATTCGGCGGCCCTTCCACTCCGTGAAGACGGTTAACCAGCGAAGCTGAAACGTGCGGCCACGGTGTTTATCACTGGGTTAATCCCGAGGGTTCATTAGTATATTTATCTCTCAATTATGAGGTTACACACACGTTCGGCTGCGACGGAGAGAATGACGTCACAGGCGGTATGGCCGCAGTCCGCCGTTGTCGCTCGCATTCCATGTCTCGAGTTGGCTCGGGGGCGTGGTTAGCAGCATTCGCCCGCCATTGCCGCTTGCAATTCTTTTAAATTAAAATGCTCCAAAATTTAATCTGGCCATTACATAAGAGATGAATGGCTCATACGCCAGTAACCAATGACTCATACCCTCGTAAACATGGCCTCCCCATTACGACGACAGAAATGATATTCTACGTTGGAATGATGAGGGGCAACGCAGCCAGCTGTGGAAGCAGACGACGACGGCGAATGCGGCGTCGTCCCCCACTTCGCCTAGGCATGCCATCGCTTCACCCAGCTCTTCACGCCACCCTTCCCAGCTACCGAGCGCATGCTTCGCCTAGCCACACCGACACTGCGCGCACGCCGAGGGTTCAGGTGACCTCACCATGGGGGTATTCTGTAAGAGTCCACCTAGTGGACTATCCATTTCGCCTGTCGCGATGGGCTCAAGCTGCACGCACGAGGAGGAGCCAGCCAGTCTCCTTCTCGCTCTCGCACTCTGGAGCCAATCGGCGACAGCCAAAATGGACAGTCGACTAGGTGGACTCTTACAGAATACCCACCCCCCCCCCCCCTCCCAGATCTCCGGCTCCCGCCAAAACGTCCTCGCTTCATCGGGTAGGAGGAGCCAAAAACCGTGTGACGTCACTGCGCACCAACTCGGTTCCCGGGCTGGGTGGGCTTTGTCTAGCTGTGCCCGGCAAGTGTGGAGGCGGAGCTTAGTCGTGACGTCACCGGGAGATAAAGATAAAAGCTCAGGGCTACCGCGACGGCGGCAGAACTCTTGTTGACTCTGTGGCGAGTACATGTAGCCTTGACATGGGACGACCAAAGGAGATCCGGACACCCGAAGAAGAAGCCGCTTATCTTGAAGCGCGTCGCGCGGCCAAGCGAAAATTTACGCGTCGGCTGCGAGCCGATTCGGATTACCGTGGCTAGCAGCACTTAGCATTTCCTAGCAAAACGTAGCCAAGCCTAGTAAAACCTGGAAGAAGCTAGGTCGATCACCAGCTACGCTGTTTACTCCAGCCTTGCACCACTAGTGTAAGCTGCCCACATTTTGTTTGTTCCATTCTTAGTCAAGATTTCGAGATATCCGCAATTTGGCCGAAAAATCATCATCAGCCTATACTTATGTCCACTGCAGGACGAAGACCTCTCCCTGCGATCTCCAATTACCCCTGTCTTGCGCTAGCGTATTCCAACTTGCGCCTGCGAATTTCCTAACTTCATCATCCCACCTGACTTTCTGCCGTCCTCGACTGCGCTTCCCTTCTCTTGGTATCCATTCTGTAACCCTAATGGTCCACCGGTTATCCATCCTACGCATTACATGGCCTGCCCAGCTCCATTTCTTCCGCTTAATGTCAACTAGAATATCGTCTACCCCCGTTTGTTCTCTGATCCACACCGCTCTATTCCTGTCTCTTAACGTTACTCCTAAGATTTTTCGTTCCATCGCTCTTTGTGCGGTCCTTAACTTGTTCTCGAGCTTCTTTGTTAACCTCCAAGTTTCTGCCCCATATGTTAGCACCGGTAGAATGCAATGATTGTACACTTTTCTTTTCAACGACAGTGGTAAGCTCCCAGTCAGGATTTGGCAATGCCTGCCGTATGCACTCCAACCCAATTTTATTCTTCTGTAAATTTCTTTCTCATGATCAGGGTCCCCTGTGAGTAATTGACCTAGATAAACATATTCCTTTACAGACTCTAGAGGCTGACTGGCGATCCTGAATTCTTGTTCCCTTGCCAGGCTATTGAACATTACCTTTGTCTACTGCATATTCATCTTCAACCCAATTCTTGCACTTTCTCGATGAAGGTCCTCAATCATTTGTTGTAATTCCTCTCCATTGTTGCTCAATAGGACAATGTCATCTGCAAACCGAAGGTTGCTGAGATATTCGCCGTCGATCCTCACTCCTAATCCTTCCCAGTCTAAGAGCTTGAATACTTCTTTTAAGCATGCAGTGAATAACATTGGAGAGATTGTGTCTCCTTGCCTGACCCCTTTCTTGATAGGTATCTTTCTACTTTTCTTGTGGAGAAATATACCTCCGAAAATACCTCGAGGTAAATGGCAATAAATACATGGAACGCATGAGAAATGGTTCGTTGCCCCGAAAAACTTCGACTGAGGCAATTTATCGAGATATGCCAGTTCGAGTGCCAGTTACCAGAAGACCTGTGAGGACGCGCATGCGTGCACGAGCTTTTTCTCGCGAGTAATTCATGCTTATCGCTGACTTGGAGCAGCGCCTCCTTTAATTTTCAATGCCAGCCAGATGCGGCCGATCCAACCGTTCACTACCCTCTCCAATCGCCCTTTCCTACTCTCCCCCGTCGGCTAGCGTTTGCGCCTGCTTTACGGTCGTGGTCGCGGAGAGTACATAAAACCCCTATATATTAAAAAGTAGCGCCAACCACTTCCCTCCTCCTCCGTTCCACTGTCGCGCACGGCGCGGCCAGCGCGATCGAAGCGCGATATCGACTGTGGCGCTGCCTACGTCGGGCCTGCCGTGGCAGACGACCGATGGGAAATCCGCGGAAAACTTTGATCGCGCCCTGCGGAGCAGTTTTTGAGGCGCGATTTTGCTTCATCAGTCAGTAACTGGCCTTAATGCCGTTTTGGAAGTAGCAACGCGACGATTCGAGACGGCGCAAATACCAAGTGTGCAGTAAGCGTTTGCGCTCGCCGGATGGTAAACAAAAAAGGCATTTTGCCCTCGCCTTGTCGGTTGCGGCAACTTAAGGCGCAGCATCATGCCATCACAACGAAGTTCTTGTTTGATCCGTTTGTGCGTACAGCCCTTTCGTCGCACAGGTCCGAGAATGGCGGTCGGAGCGCGCTAGAAAGGGAAAAAATATACAAAAGTGCAATGCCTGCTTCCACGTGACACGGATTGGCCAATAGGGGAGCGGATGAGGCTGGGGCGACAGGAGGCGGCGTGGAGGAAACGCCGGGGTGAGCGCGGTGGCGGCAAGATGTAAGAATGGCGCTACTTTTATACATAGGGGTTTTAAGAGTACCCTCTGGGTGGCGCCTCACGACGGTAGTCGGAGGAAGTAATCCTGACAGATTCGTGAAGCGTCTACCGCATCCTCGGAACGGCAGCGGCGCGCGCTCAGTGGCTTCGACGCACGCGTGACGCAAGCAGGCGTACCATATCGCGGCAACTCACTGAACTAAAGCGCACCAACGGCTCCCATTGCGGAGCGAGGGATTGCACTGGCTTTGAAAAAATAGAGGAGGTGCTGCTTGGAGTAAGGGGGTTCTCGAAAGCAGCTGGAGAGAAAAAGCGATCTATTATGCCTGATTGTAAGCACTCTGCTGTATCCATTTGAACAATATTTGTCTTGCATGTTTACGTGTCTTGCATGTTCACGGCAGCGCTGAGTTTATAAATCAGGAAAGTTCTCTGAGCATGCTCAGTGAGTGTTTCAGTGCCCATTGAATGCATCACGCCCGTGTGGTCCCTGCTCCTTTTATTGCGACAGCAATTATATGGACACTTCAACCGGATTTCTGCCGGCGGCGTCGCCGTCGCCGTGAGTTTCCGTATAGATAAAATCTTCGCCGCGCTCCGTATGCCCGAGCGGAAGCGTGCGGGGACACGCGCTATCACGGAGAGCGAACGCACTCAATCTCCCACGCGCAAGCAAGGAAGCGGGAAGCCAGCGCCGGAGGGAGCGGGGGGGGGGGGGGGGGGGGGCGCACTTCTACTCTGCCAACAACCGCGTTCGTCGCTCGCCCGCATCGTCTCTTATCTCCACACGGCTCTGACATTTATGCGCGTGCATTCGCCGCTCAGTTTCCGTTGAAGCGATAGACCGCACGTACCTTCGCCGCTGCGGCGTATGCGCTTGCTGCCAGCGTTTTGACAGTCGTTGTCTGCAGTCATTCACTGTGATCTCTTCATGTTTGTTTGTGCGCGCTCACACCACGCTTGTTCATTCAGTTAGTAATAGTCGGGCCATATTTTCCAACGTGCAATGCTGCCACACATGTACACATGCAATGCTGCCCCGATCGGCAGTGCAGCGATACAGGTGTGTCCCTTCGCACGCGCTGCCCACGGGAAGCGCCTCTCATCAACACCACCGCTTTACACGCGCCTTCTCGTGATCATCGAGTCTCTCTTCATATCGGTCTACATAAGCCGCAGCACACCTGCTTACTTAATCAGCTCATGTTTACTACAATTCATATTGCTACCAAAGCCGCTCACCTTACTTCGTATGACATTGCTGTGTTGCTATCGCATTCATTGCTTCGCCCTTAGGGCAAAACTGTGACATTTTTTTAGCTCAAAGACTGGGAATCCGCCTTCCGGTGTCCAGAACATTTACAACAACTCCCATGAAGGCCCATGATGCTGCGGTGGGTCTCGGCCTGCCAGTCCCGTCATGGGTGAAGTCATCGGCTCATCCCCGGTCCCCCCGGGCGTGAGCTCTTCAGGACCTCAATAAAGTTCTTGTCATGTCATGTCAAAGACAACTTTTCCAAATGCCCGCCTCGAATCGTTCCAATAAATGCCCTTCAGAAAGAAGAAACAAAATAGTAGTAGGCATTAGGAAGAGGAGTTTTATTATATATATAGCGCCATACTTAGTAAAAGAAACTGGGCTCGTATTCACAAAAAGCTATTACGTTACAATTGTTCGTTACAGAAAAATCAAGGCAATGCTGATGTGGAAATATTCGAGCGAAGGTGGCCCGATAACGGTAAAATGCACTAAGGAATAAAAATATTTGTGAATTCGGCCTCTGATAAGTTAAGGGGGACGCAGGCAATAGGTACTTTTAAACAATTATTTCGGGTATATATTCATTGAAAGGCATCGTACACATTACGGCGTGTTGTCTGAGCTATCTAGAAAAGTGTTTCAGTGCCCTTTTAGGATTGTATAAGACGCATGCTGTTGGAGCGTGTGCCTTTTTGTTTGTTGATGTAGCATGCGATGTGTTACGCGTGAGAAGTGACCTTCTCTCGCGGGATCTTGTCT
>NC_051159.1:159353145-159543145 GCF_013339745.2 Dermacentor silvarum | reverse complement strand
AGCGCTTGTTCAGAAACATCGGATTATTTCATCTCTGCTAGGATAACTGCCCTGATTATTTTTTTTCCAGCGTTTCCTTAAAGTGCGCGGAACTTAAAAAATACCACGTGACTGCCAGCTTTAACGCGCCGCGCTTTTAGTGCCCTCAAATATAAGTCGAACGAATTAGCAAAGGGTGCTCCGCGCACCGAGGTCAATTGTGCAGGCTGTAATCACATATGCTTCTGGACCCCACTTTTGTCTGTTCTAGGGTGCGTTTATCTGATTACTGGCATTTCTTCATAGTCGAACGGTGCATCACTTCAAGGTAAGGAAGCCATCTTCGGCTTAGCCCCCTGATTTGTCGTAATTTTAGTCTAATTGGCTATAGACATGATGTGGTTTGAACGATATACTTAATTCTTGGCGTAAGCTTGCAATCCCATAGAGACATTCAATTGTCAGAAGAGGGGCTGTGTTCTTACCATATAACTTTTCATTCACTTCATTCATTTCTATATCACTTGCCTCGCCTAGCCACTGATCCCAGTGATAGCTGAGGCAGTGCTTGATAGAAACGAATGACAAAAAAAAATATACCAAATTGCTACAAAACACGACTCCAGAACGTTACAAAGTACAGAATGGAATAAAAAAGCAGGAAGTGAACGAGAGGCAAGGCTCCGTTTCTTCTCTTTTGGGATTGTGTTGGCTACACTGTTTGGTCAACTTTAGCTTGCGCACATGCTTGATGCGCCCAGGCGAGAAATCATAAAGTGCACGTGTTACGAATTGTTGTAGTTTCTCCTAGAGAGAGACAGATCGAAGTCATAAGGGAAAGGCCGGGAGGTTAACCTCGCTGAGCCCTATTGGCTACCATGTACTGGGGAAAGGTTAGGAAGGAGACTAATGAGGATGATCGAGACTATGATAGCGTTGAACGGTGTGCGTTGGTTTCGTGTAGTCAGACTTCTTTCCTTAGGAATGTAGCATACTCAACACCACCCGGTTTTCTTTAGGCTGCAATAATATTGGAAAACATTCCCTCGGCGAAACATTCGGCGAATCACTTGAGGAGGTAGACTTTATTTGCGTGACAAACTGCAGCCTTCATTGGGCTACTTAACTAATTTTTGTGCGCCACATCTCTAACCCTTTACTGCCAAAATTATGAAATGGGCCACAAAAAAATTGTTTTTTGTGTGTGTTTTACCTTTAAATAGCCACCGATATTGCATTACACAGTTATATTATCTAGAATATAACTTAAGTGCTTACTTTTAGGTTTGTCGCGAATTCGAGCCAACCGGCACTTAAGCCAATATAAGGCAGTTTCGCCGAAACAATAAAGGGGGTTGTGTCCTGGGCAACGCAATAACGGCGTCTCTCACAAACGTTAGTCATTGTTTGAGAACCCTGACATTAGCAATCTGCAGCAGAACATCCTCGTCACAGGAACTGGTGACAGCATGTAAAATGAGGCTAGTAAAAGTCCCGAGAGCAGTTCACATTCTTGATGAGGTACAGGTGAACGTTGCACTTTGTGCACATGAAAACAGTTCGTCCCTGGCACCCAGGCCATATGCTCCACTGGCGTGTGTTTGACATAGCTCACCGGTGACCTGTACTGTCCATGCGGATGCTAGCAACTGCCACAAGAACAAAAACAAACTCGACATACCTGCAATCACCGCTGACTGCCTAGAATGCCGAATGTCGCGAATTCGCAAAGCACCACAGAAGCAAGGAGCATTCGAAAAAACAAAAACAAAAAAAAAAACCCATTTTTAAACAACATAACATGTCGTGGGCAGTCTCTTTAATGCGTGCAAACAAATAATTTTGCGGAAGCTTGAACTCACTTTGATTAGGCAGAAAACAACGAAGACGTGACCACTGTCGCACGTGGCTCGCGCTATGAGCAACCGATACAAAACACTGGGTTCAAATTTTCACCACCTTATACGAGATGGCGCTAGGTGTCTGTAGCACAAAGCTCTCTTTTACCCCAAACGCGTGACAACCGGCGTTTAAGGCAGCAAACGTTTCGTGAGTTGCTAGGCCAGCTTCATTTGGTATGTCGCGAATTCGCGACATACAGTAAAGTAACGACATGCAGTAAAGGGCTAATTATTCAAGTGCTGGTGCATGTTGCAATTGTGATGCTCAACCTCGCTGCTTGGAAAGTTGCGTGAAACAGCTTCACCAAAGTTTTACCGAAATTGGCTTAGCACTTTATTAACGTGGTTCTATAAAGTACAGCCAGTGGCAGACTTGCTTCAGCCTGTTTGCCAAGGACATGCTGTTGGTGATAATAGCTCGCACTTTACTCAGTTCTACATATATTCCATCTAGCACTCCCAGTATTGCTGCGTCATTCACAGTATTGCTGCTGACACGATACCTGCGGCAGAAAGGATGTTCCACATCCACCGCCACAACCGTGGGTGCTGGCGCTGGCTTAACACTCCCAGGGTTAGTTCTAGCAGATAAACATAAATACCCAAGAAAGTGGGTGGGAAAGCGGTGCCGCAGTTGCTCAACTGGTAAAAGCATCGCAAGCGTAATGCAAACGCGTGGGGTTCGTATCCCACATGCGGTCAGTTGTTTTTTCACCCACTTTCATTTCCATTTATTTGGCGTTTATGTACTTCAGTTAAAGGACTACAGATAATTTCCCCTATGCTGTCTTTGGTGTCGTTGTTTGTTGGCTTCCTATAAATGACTAATAGAAATCGGGTCCCTCGGTTTCTTTCTTCTCGTTCGTATATATTAATACAGGTTGTTTCAGCGAACACTTTCAAAAATTCTTAAAGGTTGCCTGTGGAAGATGATAGCACAGTTCTAGTTCATGAGATGGTCTACTCGAAGAGGCGGACATTACTTGCACAAGAAATTGAAATGCATAATCGAATAATTAACAAACATTCACTAGTTAAGTTTTAAACTAATTACCTGATGGCCCTTATTGCAATTTACAAATTGTAGCTGCGGAGCTCGCAAGGTGGATCCACTTGGAACGAATTCTCGGGATGACATCAGTTTCGAGATATCAATTCCCGAACTTTGCGGAGAAATACATTAACGTTCCAGTTACTTTCTTAACATAACGTCGCTGTATGCATTGAAGCACAAAATTAACTGGAACGCCAATGCATTTCCCCGCAAAATTCGGGAAATACTATCTCGTAACTGGTGCCATCCTGAGAATTAATTCCAAGTGGATTCGCCTTGCGAACTCCACGGCTACAATTTGTAAATTGCAATATGGGCCATCATGTAATTAGTTAAACACTTAATTATTGAATTTTTGTCGATTAATCGATTATGCATTTCAATTTTTTGTGCATGTCCGCCTCTTCGAGTAGACCAGCTCATTAACTAGAATTGGGCTATCTGCCACAGGCAACCTTAAATAAATTTTGAAAGTGTTCGCTGAAACACCCTGTATATATGTGTGCGTGTGTGAATTGTGGTCAAAAAGTGCTTTCTCCCAAATTTAATTTTTCCCTTTAGGCTAATTATGCGTAAATATTAGCGAAGAAGATGAAAATACGGCGCCACCAATTCCCATTTTACTCGTTTGTTTTTGCGAATGTGCTAATGCTTCACTGGGCATTGAATACACATGCATAGTGAGGGCGACGAGCGTGCTTACTTTTGTTATACGAAACAAAACAAGCAGGTGAAAAGTACTTTTGGTACTGAATGCATACAATACTTGTTATATGCTTCTAAAACTGAGATGATATCCGAAAAGTTAAGCGGGACCACCGCCATCTCAAAATGCTAGCGAAAAACATTAGCGGAGAAAAGTAATCGCGTTGATCGCATTCCCTACAAGTTTAATTACTTAATTTTTTTCTATTTAAAATCTTGCTGGACATTCGCCTTTGTGTCACTGACTTTTGGATTAATTCTGAACGTCTGGGCAAACTGATATCTGTACTCAGCCAAATGAAATACTTCAGTCGAAAACAACCAGCCCTAATTTTCTAATTAGCCTAGTATTTACATTAACAAAGCAAAATCGCTTGAGCTAGGAGCGGGCTCCAGCGGACGCCGCTCTATTTCAGGGTTGAAGTATGGGCAAACCCTGGATTCACCTATGTTGTTGAAGAGCTTCGTTGGCTGCCACTCTAGAAAATTGTTTTAATACATCACCTCTCTGGTCAGGACAGTACTTCTGCTTACTGCGTTATACATTTCTAAACCAAAGTACAGAAATACAAACAATGCTGGGACAAAGCAAAACCACAACATCTATAAAATCGGCTCTGATACAACCTCAGCAAGGCCACTTTTCTTGCTGGTCATGAATAATTCATTGATTTACAAGCAGCACGAAAAATTTTGCAAGATCAGCACGAAAAGACAGTAAAGGTTTGTCTCTCGACTTTCAATGGCACATTGAACTTTCTGATTTGAATTTTGCTGGCATTGTCAAGTGAACTTTCAACTTGGGAACAACCTTACGCGTTTTCAGGTAAGCGTTCAAGATATTCGAATAACCCATTCTGTGAAAGAAAAAAAAAGATAGAGAAAGATGATGATATAAATAAAAGTGACTATAAGTACGCATTCTCAGCCTACGTATTCCATTTTGCGGCTGCTGAGATGAGAGTCACCGGTTCCCGGAGACCGTGTTACCATTTATGTTTCGTTTTACCGATTCAGCACATCACAGGAAGTAACACTTTTCGACGATATTTCTTTTTGGATTAGTTGGTTCGGAGGGTGACACACATTCTCGTTTAACTACCCTCTTTATTAACAAAGAAGGAAAAGGGTTTTGTCTTTCTTACATTAGCAAGAAAAATGTGTTGGTAAAGATGTCTTGGCTATAGCTTTCCCGAATTCGGGTCCACTGCTCAATAGTCATGAAGCGATTCGCGCGCTAGAGCCATTCCTAAGCAAATGTGGGACGAATGGTAATAGCGATACATATTCGTAAAGGCGACAAATTAATAACAAACAGTTCTTAACAAAGAGTTTTGCTGAACGAGGTATTGGAGAAAACGAGACAAAAAGGAAACGGCGTTTATTAGAACTCAACGCAATGCTATCGTGTTACCTGGACGCTGTTATTCCTGATCATCCAATTTTTGCTGAAGAATTACTGACACAGGCATAAGTTCGTTATAAAGGTTAGGAAAATAATACAGTATCAAATTATCGCGTGGGACTGAGCTGAACATCACAGTTTTCAAAACACTGTACTTTATTCCTGCTTGAATCAGCCTAACGTTTACGCGAAATTTTATACTATCCACGCACCTGGCGTGACGTTGTGAAAAAGGTCAGGTCACGTGACCTCGCCGCAGATTTTCGCTTTTGGTGCACCGAGAACAACAAAGCCCTCTCTCTCTCCAATCTCGCTTTCTTTCGAAATGTCCCCTCTTTTCCAACTCCGCGGGGGGCTCTCAAAGCGAGGTTGTTGTCTGAAATTTCAGGCTCGGACAAACTTTAGCGTCGCTCTAATGAACACGCGTGCGAATTAATAACCAAGCACTAGGCTGTTAGAATACGGCGCTGACGCAGTATATTCTGAATTAGGGAATGAGAACAACTTTAATATTACCATCAATTAAGAGCAGGCTATTCAACCCCTCCAGGCTGAAGTGAATCAACGGAATAAAGTAAATTGCCTACCGGCTCACTGACGGGACGCGCGGCCTGCTGAACACAGTAAGAATAGTCTGCTGATCCAGGCTATACACGCATAAAAAATTCGTTCGTAGGAGCAGTGCGCATAAAGAGGCGCCATGAGATCATGCTACCAGATATAAAACATTAGTAACGGTGGCTTACTGTAGAGAAACAGGTCTTAATGACAGAAATACTTGAGAATTTGGCTTTTATTCGAGTACTTGCGACTTTAAATAGCACCACTCCGCTAAGACGGCTAACGCGTGGCCAAACAAGCTGCCTCTTGTCTGGTGGACGTGATTGATATCAACGCCTGCCTTTTTTATCTGCTGCACTACCCCGTCCTTCTGCCTACGGGTAGGTAGCAAATTGTAATAATTCTACACAACCCCCCCCCCCCCCCCCCGGCTTTCAGTATTCAAACGAGCATAACCTTAAATTTCATTAGAAATCAGGGCAACTGTTTTCTTTACCATGTATAACGCAGATATGTACGCAGTAAATGATCATGTACAATTTTTCATTTGAAATACAAGCCGCTAGCAACATTTGTATATTAGATGTCTTTGCTAAAAATGGAAGGCCTGTCTCTACCGTACTAGTAAAGCACAGTTGGAAGAACAAATAAAAATGTCACAGTTTCGCCCTCAGGGCGAAGCAATGAATGCGATAGCAACACAGCAATGTCATACGAAGTAAGGTGAGCGGCTTTGGTAGCAACAACACGCAGAACTGTTGTCGACGCCATCGGCGTTTTGCCCGCGTTAGCTCAAAATGCGTGCGGCGTTGGTGACTGTTGCTGGAGCCTCTGATATAAACAGGCACTTGGTGCCGCAGCTAAACGTCGCCTCCCTTCCCTCCCCCTCCCCCATGGCCTCTCGCGCGTCTGAAGAAGGCGTGTTTGCTCTACATATATGGTGATTGTAAAGGAGAAAAGAGACGCCTACTTCTGCAGCCCTTAAGCGAGCACGGCGCAGAACGCGCGTTTGTTCTCCGCCGTGCGTTCACTCTCCGTGAAAGACGCGCCCCTCGCGCCCTTTCACTCGCACATACAGCGTTCGGCGCGCGGCGGCGATTTCATCTCCAAATGACGTCATACGGAACAACGACTAAGATCAGCTCGCACGTGCAATAATATAGAAGCGGCCTTAAGTACCAGAGCGTCCGCACGCAAATAAATAAAAAATTAACGCTTCGCACTTGCCTTTATATTGTTTCATTCATGAATTTAATACGTTTCGCGTATTTTTTATATCTTATTGTGCTATTTCTTGCCCGCACTGACTCTGCCTGACATTCTTGTTCTCCTTTACCTCTGTTATTTGGACATATGCTGAAAGCGAGCTGTGTCTGTCTATAGTGTATTTGTTCATGCGCTTTCAACGCTGTGTGCCACTGGGGAGCTTTTGGTTGTCATTGTGTTTAAATGCATCCTAACATCTTGATTTTTGTCTTAGCCTAGGTAACAACAAATAATGACATCGAAAATAATAAATGTCTGCTCTTCAAGCAACAGAAGTAAGTAACCAAATTTTAAATGCAAGAGCTGCACAAAACTCGAAATTACAACGAAATGAAACGGATTTGGCAATAATGGTCTGGGAACTCAATTTCTATTCAAGTTGTGTAGGTTACTTAAATACGAGCAACCACATCCAGATAAGAACATCTAGACCGATAGGAGTGCGAGAGAAGAAAGCAGCACCAGGGATGGAGCAACCAGCGCGAATCTTTAAACGAACGACGCTTCGTCCGAACTCAGCAGACATTGGTGTGACTCGGCCTGTGGAACGTCTTTTGCAGTGATGGATTCAATTATTGTTTTCCTTACAATACTCACCTCCGGTTGCTTTAACGACTACTGCACTAAGACCTGCAGCTAAGTAACTCACTCTAAAGGCAAGAATTGCTTTTAATTCGCAGAAGGCGACTTCAAATTCAGGTCATCGAGTAACCTATATTTGCAGAAGCCAAGACGCCCACTGAGCAGAAAAGCTATTGCGAAGTGGGTTAAGTTTTCAAATTCGGAATACAGCGTCATATCTCCTTTCGATTCGCTCGAAATAGCGGAACCTCTTTACAAGATGGAAAGCTGAAAAGAAGCCTTGGTGGGTTACTAGTCTTTTTAGAACCGGTATTGCTCGGATCACGTCTAACATGCTACCAGCGCAGGATCGTGTACCCGTGACTCGAAGCAGCGGACGTCCACGCCGCTGCTTTAATTTCCGGCCTCACAGAATCTGCGTTGCTCCATTCACGGAACTAAAGTTACCTTTCAAGATAGATTCCCCAGTAGGCTGAAGTACATTTTCAAGTTAAAGATAAATGATATTGGAAACAAACACCTTGAGCTTAATGTTTCTTCACTCTCGACGCAACTTAAGGCTACCTTATTCAGTAACCGCACTGGCTCGCTGAGCACGCCAACACTTGATGGCTAGAGTTCAGGAAGCAGTACATCTGATGCATATACAATACTTTCAGAACTCTTGCCGAACTTTTTTTTGTTTTTTGATTGACAGTATTATCGTGGCAAATCAAAAGCTAGACTGCTGCTGTTGAATTTCGTGAGCAGAACACTAGCGATGTTGGTGCTGCGGTTGTTTTACTAGTGAGCTACAGTAAACTCGTACATACGAAACAATGAAACGTTTCCGACGCTAGCGCTGCTGGCTTCCCCTTACTCCGCCCCGTCGGTGAGACAAACAAAGAAAACATGGCGAGAGTGGGCATCCCAAATTAGCTGAGAGAACCTTTAGCGTTCTCAAGTGAACGAAGGAAGACAGGATAAAGCAAGAGTAAGTACAAATGAAAAGTCGAGTCTCCTGCAGCTTTCTCTCTTTGCTGATTGCAGAAGACATTTGCTGGCCCAAGATAAAAAACAGAAAACCCCGCTGAGCCAATTGGCTAGGCATTCCGACCATGCTATGTTTGGTAGTGTTGATTAATTATGAAGGAAACTTGCTGGACCTTAGTGATGAACCACAACAACAACGACTACAGCAAATACAGTGTTTAAATAAATCTGACAATGCTATTAGAAGGACGCGCGAGCGAATAAATAAAGCAACATTTCCATTTAACATTCGAGTGAACTTAAACACTGAACTTGTACATATGAACAAGTAATAATTGAGAGCAACGCGGTCAGTTAGAAGAGTTAGTGTACATTCAGAAAAAACAAGGCGTACGGAATCATGTGCGAATACAACAAAAGCAACCGTACAAGCGCTGAACTCCAAACTCGTTTTCAATAAGCCATCATTTCATTGACCGGCGAAACCATCAACTTATGACGGATATAGGTGAGGCTTTTCATATTTGGAAGAAGAAAGGATGTTGCATTTGTATTCCATATAGACGTCCATTTTCAGACAGAGAATCAACATTCAAGGACATTACTGAGGAGCATCAAGCCTGTTTTGTTTGTCTTGCGTATTTTTTTTTCCCCTCAGCTGTAGCAGTTGGCCCACACCTTCAGTGGTGGCTTGTGGCTTGTTTTATTATTGCGACAGCAATTGTACGGGCACTCCAGACGAATTTTCACTATCGCCATCGCGGTCATGTTTCGTATAGAGTCCAAGTGCGATATGAATGAGCGGACAGCGCGCCAGCCGTATGCTACGGGTGAGAGGGCAAGCATGCGAGGGTTAGCCGAGAAGGATGGTGCCTTGATGCGTGCGCCCACTCGTGCGCCCAGGGGTGGAAGTCGCCGGCTCCAATGCCCGCTAGGGGAGTATTGAGTGCCTTTTCGCGTGGCTGAGCGCATATGCCACCCGCACGCCGTAATTTGCGGCAGGTGCCAGGGCTCAGGGTGAGCCGGAATGGTTGGTGGCTTCATGTGCGTTGTCTTCCCGCGTACTTAACGCTTGAGGTCGCGCAATCGATGTTTCGGAGACACGGTGTGGCAAAATGCAGCACTAAGTATTCGCTCTCCGCTACCGACGTTCCTGATCATGCCAGCGTTGCCACAGTGAGTCACGCTCACCTAGTGAGACGTGTTTATGTCTGTGCGCGCGTGACCCCTTGCTTGTTTAATTACCGAATGTTTGTTTCTAGTTATACGGCCGATAAAACTATTAATCTGAATTCGTGTACTCATCTAATACTTTTTTATCGCTATCAATGTTTTGCCCTTCGGCCATTGCTGCGACTTTTTATTTTTCTCACAGGTTGTTCTAAATGTATTTTGTTAAGGTCTTGTGCCACTTTTCTTTCACCCGTATTTGTACGCTGTCGCTCTAAATGTCTAAAACTGAGTTTGTTGTGTCCATTCGTCCATGCATGTGCGCCAGCGTTGCCATGCCGACGACGCTATTCAAATCATCACTATCATGTCGCCGTCTTCAGGCAATTTCCTGATATTCAGCTTCTGTATCGTAGTATGGCAAAGAAAAGCAAAAATCATGCCTTTGCGGCAACGTGCAGAGGCAAGCCACGTGACGTTAGCACTGCGATATAGCGCAGCTCCGCAATCGCAGAGGGTTGTTACGTCTGTGCACGTATTTCAAAAGCCAGTACAGACAATGCTGCAGGGGACAAGGTTGTATGCATTTGAAAGAAGCAGTTGTTCGTGAGAAAAGTTGATTGCAATATGCTTCCTTGCCCCAATTTTCCTCTCTCCGCAGATTGTCCCCGCGCACTCGAGTCAAGACAACGAGGGTTAAATTTATCGATTACCATCTTTTATAGTTCGCTGCATTGCAATTGGGTTCCCAGCAACGAGACAATTGTATTCACTGTCCACAAGTTCATTCATGTGTCCAGAACCTTGCGCCGTTCTAGGTGAGATTTTTTCATTCCCATGAAATAACATTATACGCTCAATGTGTCTCCTCGCTATTTGTTTTTGTTTTTAATTTTGTTTTATTTCTTGCTGTGTCAAGGAAGGCGTTAGCGACTTCTGTGTGGCCTAATCACTTCGTGGGAACGAGCCGTGTTTTCGATGCCTTAACAATAATAGTGCTATGCACAGAGAGAACATCCTGCCGCGGCATTAAATGAGCTTCGAGCCACTGGAAACACCTCAGTTCACTAAACAGTAATAAAAAACATATATGTTTTTCAAGTGCAGAAAATGTTCAGTTACTGTAATCTGTAATACACTATTTTAATTTTTTACTGCATATTAATAGCCTTTCGCAATCCACAAAATCCACACCACAGCCAGGCCACTTCAACAGGTTATTATTAACAACAAAATGCGCCCACAGTGTCACTCGTATTGCCCTGTTAGAAAATTTGCAGCCCCACAAGTCGTTATTGCTGCGCCGATACGGCCGTCTTTAGCAGACTCACCGGCAACGGTCCTTGTTCTAAGTACGCAAGTCTTTGATATCTGCAGTACACGAGAGAGTCTGTGAAAAACTTAGAAGACAGAAGTGGCCTTGACGGAGATGCAGCTTCAAATCAACTAATTATAACAAAATAAACACTGAAGACATATCATGGAAACAAATTGCAATGGCGTCAGTAAACCAGAATCAATTGTATAGAGGCATTAAAGTTCTTCTAGAGAACTTTAAGAAAAATTAAAGTCTATGAAATAAACGCGGACTCCCCCAGATGCAAAACGGACGCAGGATGTCACCGATATTTGCTTCACAAAAAAGGCGCACCTTCGCAGAGGTGTTGAACCACTTTCGCTCGCTCGGTCGTAAAGAGTTCAGTCATTTAGCGGTGTGGCAGTCGGTTGTGTATAAACCAACCTTAAATCTGTAGAGGGATCTTCGAGTTGAATTAGCGAATACGCATTGTTGATCTACACCATTTGCACTGTATACGTGCTACGGACTGTACATTTTTATGGAACAGCAGCAGCCAAAAGATAGCGTATACCTTCTTTCGTCCAAATCTTGTAGCATTTACAAGAAGCGTGCAGTTTTTGCTGCTGGTCGCAGCCATTGCATTGCATTTCTATCTGTGGCAGCGTCGCAGAACAGCAAAAATGGGCATCACAAGTGAGTGTAGGCGAGTTAGAACTGCAGATATGGTAGGTGGACAGTGACATTTGTTTCGCGCTTGACAATACCTTCAGTTCCAGTCAGGAACAATGATAGGCATCGGTTCAGTAGGAAACACTAAACGAATATTATTTTGAGCATTCTTAACACGTTGTAGGCAACTTGCATTTCACATTCAATACATAGGCGTTCACAACGAGCAATTATATACTATACCACTAGGTCTTGATTATACATAGAGAAACACTTCATGTACAAGCCAGTTCAGTACAAGCTCATGTTTTTTTCTGGAAATTGCTATTCTGGAAGTACAGGAGTCCTGCAAGCTGTTGGTGGCGGAGAAAGGTGAAGCAGTGCTAGTTCACCCGATTCTGTTGTAACATTCAATTTATCTGACAAAAGGGATGCGAGGTACAAATTCTGTCGCCTGGATGGTTATTGCAGTTTGTTGCTAAGGGTCTCTAACACGCTAATTGGCTCTCATTCGAAGAGCTTTCTTTAGGGACACGCACTTCTGGCGAAGATAATTGCATAACTTTCAAAACTACGTTTCGACCGCGCAGCGATACCAGGATAGATATTGTCGCGATCGCAAAGAGAAAGTACCTTCCCATTGCTATGCGCGATTCATCTAAATGGCTTAACCAACCTGCAGCAGACGACAAGACTTGCCCTCGCTGCACGTTTCAACTTGATTTGCGAAGGGAACGAGGAGCGAAGCTGCCGTACTGCACTCGTACGACAGCAACTCTTGCGGTACCACGCACTGCACTCTCAAGAAATGGATTGGAATGAAAAGCACTGCACTCTCAAACACATTGCAGCCGAATTTAATAGACTGTTGTTCCCTGGAATGCCAATCTGATTTACGCAGCAGAGCGAATCCAACCATTCTTATTTCCATTCAGATTATGTGTTGTAACTTCCTAAGAGCGGCCTGCAATGCGCACCTATAGAACCACTGGATGTTTCGTGCACTGAGCGCCGCCGCAAGGGCTTGACCACGGCGTCACTTTAGCACGTGCAGCGTCATGTTTTTTTTTTCGCGAGAACGTTCAGTTGAAAAATTATTAGAAGATCTGGTGAGAGAGCAGTACCTAATGCAGAGCGCTATTGCATTATTACACATAAAATCAATGAATAAAAGAATGCGTAAGTTTCTAAACGAAAAAATTAAAAAAGATGAAATCAAAATTTAAGAAGTAGAAAACTATGAACACTTTTATCAGATGAACATTGCCAGCAACTATGATGTTGGAATTTTCCGAGCAACGTCATTTCCAAAATTTTGCGTTTTAAGTACATCCAAATTTCGTTCACATTAAAGCATTTTCCAAGTGAATCCGAGTATTGGTTGTTGCTTTGTCAATAAGATGTTGCTTTGTCACTTCCTTCGTAGATTTGTCTTCTATTCAACATTAGCAGCACAATAATGAAAACAAATGTAGCCCGCGAAGTGGAGCATTAGCTTACAGTAGCAGCTATGGCTGAAAGTAACCTTCCTCTCCACGCCCAGTAAGTACTTTGAACGTCAGTGGTGTGCGAGTTAATTTTACAATTTTACTCTAGCTCAGCAAATTTCACGCCTCGAGAGAAACAGACGCAGGATGCTTGACGACGAGCCTTTCAGTATCAGGCTTGTCTACAGTGCACGAATGTTGGTGGCTTTGAGGTTTTAAGTGGGCTACTACATTTGTTTTCCGCTCTATAGCGTTCTATTGGCATTTCGGTGCTATTAAGAACATAAGCAAGCACACGTCGGGAAAAGAAAATGCAATTACTAGCAGAGCTATTACTAGAAGCTATCCTAATCTTTTTGTATTCCATTTCTGCCTTTAGCGCTCCATGATTGGTAAAAAAAAAATTGGGCCATGCTTACTTCGCCTGTCTGTTACGCGACGTCATGTAAACCGCGATTCTTACATGTACACACGGTTCTCTATAATAAGCCCGAACAAAAGAAAAAGATATTTACGATTCTGCACCTTTTTCGCCTTTAGCCCTCAGCTATTGCTAAAAAAATTTCGGACGGCGCCCACTTTGCCTCTCTGTCACACGACGTCACAAATCCACCGAATGATTCATTCATAAGCGACGCGTATGCAATAAAGATGCAGTAATATGCAGAAGAAAACTGCATTTCTTTTTTCAGAATAGCCAGAGGGTTCCCTGTTCTGAAAGCAATACAAAGCCGCTGCTCACCGATCGCTCGGACACTGGCAACTCAGGGCTGCCGGGTAAAATGTATATTTTCTTAGAGCAAAATTTGTTCGCTTGGCGGTGTAACGTTGTCGAGGCCTTTTGGCACATATATGAGTTCACTCTGCCAGCTCTTCTTCACTGAAGATTCGCTTTAGCGGAATGTTTAGCCTTCCAGTGCGCGACAGCGCGATTTTCGACCCGTGACCGTGCAAGATAAGTAAGGGTAAGCGGACCAATCGAAGACGCTGGGGCCGCTTTGCTCATCCGGTTATCTGCTTTCACTCCGCTAGATCACCCCCACTTACACCATCTTCACTTCAGCGCCTTCATCGCGTCTTGTCTGCCAATTAAATAAAGACCTGTCAAGGTACGTAAAGGTATTCACTTTGAAAGTAAACAAGAGTGACCTCCTATAATTGAGGACAGCGTTTGATTGGGCTCTTCAAACACCATTGCGGGTCACCGCTCGATGCTTGCGTCGACGGTTACGTAAATTTGAGGTCTTGAGATTGGAATAAAACCAGAATGGGATTATAGGGCCTCGGCTTTCTCTGGAAACAACGAGAAAGCCTGCGAAGTGCATCTCTGGGACAAAAAGATAATACTACCACCGCATGGATTTCCGAAAATCTCGAAAGGTTACTAGGCGTGCGCACGGCACTTGGTTAGTCACTTCTCTTATTCTACTGAGGTTGCTCGATTTCTCATATTTCATTCGCAAAGCAAACATAATTGCTGGATAACCAAACACCTCGGGTGTAAATTCAGCCACTGCAGGATGGGAAAGTGAACAGAAGATGAGGGTTGAGTCAACAAGTCGGAATCACTTAAAATGACGAGGTTGTGCCACCTGTAACAAATCGACCATTCGTGATACAGATTTTTACTGAATGAAGCTAAGATGTTCTTTGTAAGTAGTTGCATACCCAGTTTATTTGGTCAAAATTTGGTATGGTTTAAATTTATCGCATTACTTATAAGTTGGAACGTCTGGCGACGACCAGCTATTACGTGAAGCTATCCTAATCTTGTTGTATTCCATTTCTGCCTTCAGCGCTCCATAATTGGTAAAAAAAAAAATTGGGCCACGCTCACTTCGCCTGTCTGTTACGCGACGTCATGTAAACCGCGAGATAATAGTCATCAGCAGCGTATATTTGTCGATGTCGTTTTTACTTTTTCAAGTTAGGCGCCAGTATACGATACTTTTAAAAATTTTGCATTGTCATGCATGTACTTAAGACAAAAGAAAACTTGGGAGTATTCGCTGAATCACAGGTCAATAATAAAGTAAACTATTTTTTTAAAGTTCGTGCTTACGCTTACCGTGCTTCGTGTCGTTTCATGCATCTAGGAGTCGTGGAATAGCGCGACAGCTGATAGAGGGATGTTCTTTATAGTGTTGCATTCGCTAGATGCTCTAACGGCTTTATTGCACAAAAAACACACTGATTTCTCATGTTGCTAAGATCCCGGCGCTTGTGTTTTGAGTCCATCATAACTAATCGGCATGTGATGACTTGCTCATGTACTGCGATATATAACGATCAAAATACAAGTGCCTTTCTTTTCATGAAGGCCCGATGGTTTGAGCACAACCTGTTTTCTCTTAAGATAGGCAAAGCAGCCACTGGTCTAGATCCTCGAGAAAGCCAGTCATGTAGCACAATTGCAGCATACAATTAAATCAGTCTCGTGTCATTTTACACGGTGAATTTATCGAATCATTCATTGTGATATAAAGCAGTGCACATAAAAATCAGAACGAACAGATACAACGACGCACATCACTGATGATGTCTTTGCGATAATGGTTCTGCGATGTTCTTGATGCGTCAGCGTTGATGATGTGATGATGGTCCTCAGGAGCGTTGGTGTTGTGTGTTGTTCTATGTGTAGGGCCTGGCTTTTGTGTGCGCTGTCTTATATCAAAATGAAGCATTACGAACAAGCCCAAGTAGCAGTTCTATTGCTAGCAAATGAACTTCCACAACAATGAAAAACAACAGAAAAAAATAAATATTGTAAATGATCTTGCCATGGTGCAGCTTTTTCCCGCTGCAGCAAAGGAACAGGCTACAAAGGTGCCGCCGCCAAAGGCACCCCTCGGCTTAACGAAGCACCGGTAGCGTACAAGAAAAAGCCGCGAGAAGCCCTATGATTAGGGTCGGAGCTCTTGAGCGCTACTCGTGTGCATGTTTTTTTAGAGGTGGCTTCGGTAGTGTGTGATGTTGAGAACACTCCAATTTGCGGGCTGATTGTAAGGCTAAGGAAATACGCCTGAAAAAAAAAAAGAAGCCAAGCATAACAAAACTACAACGCGAGTGTGTCTGCTAAAAATGACAGCTTGAAGAATTGCCCTCTTTTAATCGTGTCATTCGTGCCCAACCAGGGAACACGTAAACGCAACAAATGGAGGACAATGATGATGTCGTCATAACTTGACACCACCGAAAGAAAGTGTCAGCTGCCTTCAATTTTACATGCTCTGTATATACTCATTTACTGCGACCATAGCGACCTCTCACAGCGAAGAGCACCCTTTTGCTTGCTTCTCAAGTTAATCCGGTAGCTCAATAAAAACCACTTGTCCTTGCCATGCACACGAAGCTGTCTGCCACCAACGGGGCGTTGCCTGCTGTGCCCTCCGAAATACATGCGTAGGGACCACCATTCTCGTAGTCTCGACGAGGCACATCATCTAGCACAAACAGGGGGTGTCCAAATGCATGCCCAACCCGCCGCGGTGGCTCAGTCAGCTAAAGCGTTGCGCTGCTGAGCACGAGGTCGCGGGATCAAATCACTGTGGCGACAGCAAATTAGTAGAGAGCTATTCGGAGTAGGGAAAGTAGTTTTATCGGCTGCATAAACTTGGACACATTGGCTTACTAACTGAATTAACAATCCTGGTGTCAGCGTGCACAAGCAAACATGAATAGATCACACTGAATGACCGCAGACAACGACTGTCCTAACGCTGGCAGCAAGCGCAGGCTCGCGCGGTCTATCGCTTCAACGGAAACTGAGCGGCGAATGCACAGCGCATACAAAGGTCAGAGCCGTGGGGAGATAAGAGACGGTGCGGGCGACCGGAACCGCCGGGCAAAGTGCAGAGGAGACGTTGTCGGCACAGGAGAAGCTGCCCCCCCCCCCCCCTCCCTCCCGCGCTGCCTTCCCATTTTCATGCTTTCGCATGGGAGATTCAGTGGCCAGTGCCCCTTGCGCCCGGTTGCAGGACAAGCATTTGGTGAAGCAGCACAGCGTCGCCCCGCCTCCCTCTCTCCCATAACCCCACGGCCTTTCGCGCGATGGTCGCGTTTGCTTTCCGCCGTGCGTTCGCTCTTCGTGATAGCGCCTCCCCCGCGCGCTTTCACTCGCGCATACGGCGCGCGGCGACGATTTTATCGCCCTTGGAATCTCTACGGAACCTCACGGCGACGGCGACGACGACGTCGACGGCAGAAATCCGGTTGAAGTGTCCATATAAATGCTATCGCAATAAAACGGCTATTTGCTTGCGTGGTAGTGCACGTTAACTCTTTCTCTACCACGGGGAAAATAGGTGTTTTTTGTATGTTATGGCAGACGTTTTTTTTTTCGGAAAGAACTACTGCACTCAATATTTATTGTAATACATAAATAGAAAGCAAAATGAATGCACTTTTCACGCATGTAAGTTTAGTTAACGAGATGTATGTTATAAAAAATGGTTAAAATCAAGATTGTGCGATAAAACTGAACAAAGTTTGTGAAGATACGCTTGTATCTACTAAGAAAGAAATGTGACGAAAATTATGACATATATAAAATGTATTACCGTCTATTAGGCACTATCTCCGAAAAAAATCAAAAATTTTCATCGGACAGGTATTCCGCTACAAAAAGTTAACTGCAAGCATTGCAGTTGATCGTGCCGGACGGCGGCCGCTGATGTTCCGGGCTGGTTTTCGTCGTCGTCACTTTCAGACTCAAAAGTCCGACAAAAAGTCACCGTCCTCTGACTTGCTGCTATTCGATGTATCGGCAAGATCAGCCGCAGAGGCAGTGGAATCACGGTATCTGTTATCTTAGTAAGCGCGCGTGCCGTTTCCGGAGCCGGACATTTTTGCGTTCTGCTTTGACGATCGCGAAACTTCGGAGAGCGTTTAAATATCACCCCTTGCCGGGAAAAAAGCGAACTGCTTAGAGCAGCACACAAAAAAAAATAGTTTCTCCTCTTTCACGTCCGATGGCGCAGTGTGTCCGTAAACGGCGCGGAAGTACAGTGGCTAGTACCCCTATTATCGCCACTGTAGTGGTTAGAATTGTAGCGGAAGGTCTCAAAAGCGGTGTTTCAAACCATTGATAGCGGGCGGCCATTTTTTTTTCTCATTTTCCTTTGATGATTTTGAAACTTCTGAGCACGTTTAAAAATCACCGCCTCGCGGGAAAATAGTGAACTGCTTGGAAAACTAAAATATAGTTCTCCACCTTCACGTCCGATAGCGCAATATGTCCGTGAGCGGCGCGGAAGGTCTCGAAAGCGGCGTTTCAAACCATCAATAGAGTGCTAACCATGCCCAATGGGCGTGGTACGGAAATGGTTAAAGAACTCCAGGTGGTCAAAATTATTCCGGAGCCCTCCACTACGGCATCCCTCATAATCAGAACTGGTTTTGTCACGTAAAAGCCCAGACAGAAGAAGAAATCCACGCGCGTAACACCCCAGAAAGAAGAAATCCACGCCCAAGTGATGGCTCCCACCGAGTAACAAAAACCAATCTCGTAGGCTTTCCTTTGGTGAATGGACGCGCCGGAAGCGATTGCAGGCGCGGAAGCACGTCATGGATGCCGTGTTTGGGACACTATGGTCAGGTGCAATACAGCGGTGGTTACTGCATCCATCTCCCAACTGCACATTGCCACAAATCCATCCTGAGGGGTGATGGGCGGCCACGCTTTATTTTTCTTCGCTATGTGCTAAGCGTAAAACTGCGAATGATAAGGTGGTGATACGACAACGATGACGCGATAACGGCGACACGACGCGACGATGACGTAATGGAAAGAATGCATGGATGGACTGACGAACAGACACAGTGAAACCAGTTTTGAGCTCTTTACTGCGGTCAGTAGTACTGAAGGTACTATGAAATCACGCTTCACGGAAAATATGTCCAGGAGACTTCCACAAGTGTTTTCGCGTCGGGACGGGTTGCGGCGGCTCGCTCACTATGAAATGTAAATGAAAGGAGAACCAACAACGCAACCTGCATCGGAATTCCTTAATTTCGCTTTGAAACGTACGTACCATGATTTAAATGAAATTTACCTTTCGTATTTAACTTTTTTGTGCCGTTTTTCTTAGCCACTAATCCGCTGCCTCTGTGTGCCATGTCAGGTTTTACCGGCTCCACGTTGGAGGTCAACTAGGAGTGTGTACGAGCTCGGCAGGAAAGCTAACGGCATCTTCCAGCAACGCAGCCTGCGTAGGAGCCCTGAAGTGGCCGTAAGGCCATGGCGTTGGTGAGGACGTGAAGGCAGCCACTGTGACAGGCTTTAGCACGTGAAATCCCAGATTTCTTTTTTTAAATTTCAATCAAAACAAACAGTCCACTGCACTCGCTCCTTGGTCATCAGCACGGAGCAATATAGACCGGAGCATCGACTCACCTGATAAGGCGAGTCATGTCCTGGTGTTGTGTGCTGGTAAATAATGTCCAGATCATGACGTATAGCTGCAAGTGCCACAGAAAGCATGCTAGACTCATTACAATAATGCTGCTTTTCCCCTTTTCTCTAATCATATCGGCATGACATTAGATATAGTTCGAGTGACGCTGAACGTACATGTATAGTTCACCACGAAAGTTCACGGAATAAGGGTCTCACTGCAAATTCCAAATTCTAGTTTGGTAATATAAGATTCTTCTTTTTCAGTAGATCACTGTGTAGGTCGCAAGAAGTACCGCGGATTGAAACTGAGTTCAAGGCTACGCGCCCTCGAGTCGCGGGTAACGAGCTTTTTCAGAAATCCCATGTCCCGTAAATATTCGTAGCTGACTCTACATATTTTTGCGCGAAATATAGAAGTATCAATATTTCGCAATTTATTGTTTTTTTTAAATGAATAGTTAAGTGACAATCTAACAAAATTCTTTGGTTTTGGTCCCCAGCTAAGGCATTGAGAAGGTAATCTATTTTCAGGGGCTATATATTACACTGAAGCACGAGAAATTATTAGGATGCATAAGAACATGTATCCTAACCATTATTTCTACCTCGGTCTTTGAAGATAACTAACGGCATGTTGCTCGTGAAATGCCTGTCCAACCATGATTCATTCCGTGACGCCTTGACAGACTATATATCTAATAAAATGTGAAATTTCATGATTGTCGCACCACGCATTCTTGTATTTACACTGCGTTCTTGCACATTATTGTAGCGATGGTACCGTTATGTCGCCGTGTTTACCGCTATCTCACTATGTCGCGTTAGTACTCCGGTTGAGTTATGTCAATTGCTACTGTTTTATGTATGTCAAATATTCTATGTATTTTCTGTTTGTTTTCTATGTAGTGCCCCCCTTACTCAATGCCTCAATTGAGGCCTGTAAGGTATTTTTAAATAAATAAATAAATAAATAAATAAATAAATAAATAAATAAATAAATAAATAAATAAATAAATAAATAAATAAATAAATAAAATGTGTCGACACGCAAGTCGCCTATTTTGCCAGCAGTCTTTACGCGTTCACTGTGCTGGACTTTATTGGGTCTTGCATTTATCTATGGTCATAATGTCATACTCGCCATCAATGTACGCTGGTAAGTACCGTATCGTAGACCCTACTTCTTCCCATATTGCTATGCCCTATCTACCTAGCTTCCTTAACGACCTTTTTTTTTTCTTTTTGGAATCTATGTTCTCTATTTTTACGGTTTAATTGTTACGAGAAAAATTGATATCAACACTAGGGAAAAGAATGTGACAAAAAAAAAACACATTGAACAATGTAATCATTATGCAGTCAGCTGTCATCAGAGGCTCAGAAATAAGGTTTAATAAATCACTAAAAATTAAGTTTTTCTTTCTTTGAATTATCTCCATGACGGATTAAACAAAAAATGTCGCAGTTTCGCTCCGATCGCGTTTCATTACTACGTGCGCTCACACACTCTCCTTTTTCTTGGCACTCTCCCTCTTACCCCACCGCCACCTTGAAAATTCTGAGTCCTTATCTATTCTTCCCCTTTCCCTCTCCCCAAGCGTAGGGTAGCCAACCCGGCACGTCCTTGGTTAACCTCCCTACCTTTCCCTTCTCGTTTCTCTCTCTCTCTCTGAGGACGAAACACCGCCCTGAGCTTATTTTAAAGCTAACTTTCCAAGTCTTTTTCTGTCATTTCTTTTATTATCATTTTTGTTCTTACCACCTTGTGTTTGTCCCGTTATCATAATAAGTACGGGGCATATCAGAGCTATAAAAACAAACATGACAATAAGAAAGCAACACCGCTCATTGAAGTGGTGTGAGCTTAGGCTTCATTACTTTTTGATGCAGGCATTTTTATCAGACTGGTAGTTTATAGCGCAAGCAAATAGGGCATGAAAAAAGTATAAAGAGAACGGCTTTGCGATACATTACTTTTGCCATTGTGAGCGTAATATGGCCTAATCATTTTTCGAGCCGATTCTCTCGCCTTGTTTGCTATGTTTGACCTTCGTAAGCATTGTTGTGTGCAAAAATAAAATAAAAAGCTAGGTGGCAAAACGTAAACGGTTGTGTAAGATACTCGTAGAGAGGGAGGAAAAGGCGGTGGCAGTACTGATGCGGTTTTACAAAGCTGATGTCTGGGCTATTGGACGAGTACGCTGAGCAATTCTGCTTTGCTGTAGATTGCTGAAGATACTTTGAAGGCTTCACTTCTTGATATATAATATTTATGTAGGTTTAGCGAAGAATGTCTAAAAACGAAACTATAGAACTTGGAAGCACTAAGAGGGTTGCTACGATAGGGTTCTAGCGAGTCTTTAAGAAAAGGTCTGAGCAGTACAGCAGAAACCGTCACTACGCACGATGTAAGGCGTGCCGCAGAGTCATAGCGAGCCATCTTAAGTTGTTAGTATTTCATCAAAGGCTTCCATTGAAACTATTTTCTCTCAATAAACCTAAGGTGCTTCGAAAGTTATTCCCTGTTGTAACAATAGTCAGATTCCAGCCAGCTCTCACGCAATCAATAAATCAAAGGTCCGCATTCGTCAATTGGTGAAGCACCACTGCCTCGATGCTACCGAAATTTGCCAGCAGTCGACGTTTGTATCACGACTGGACTACATGAAATGCAGAAATTTTTTCTCGCACTTGCCTTTTGCGTCTCGGAATGAAATATATGCAGCCCTTTTGTGCATTCAGCCAAATGTAATTTGTGATGGAACATCTTAGATAGAGAGGCAAAAGAAAAAAAGAAAGAGTATTCTTAGGATGCTCATGAAACCGACAACTTCACGATAAAAAGAAAAAAAAAGTCAATTTCTCAGGCTCCAGCGCCATTAAACTTGTACCTCCCTTCCGAACAAACGCAGCACCGTAAAAGAACCCTAAGCGCAGGATCAAGATAACACTTACAGAACCTTCTATTTGGATTTTGACACAGAAAGCGCAGGACACAATAATAATAAAAACATATTCTACATACAAAGCCGCGTCGCCACCGTCAGTCGAGAAGAAAATTACGAAGCAATGTATGCTGAAGCAGGAGAAAATGATAAACGAAAACAGAAGTACAGATAAAGCCAACAAACACAAGAAATATGGAAGGAGCACTGCGAGACCCGGATGCCCTCTCCAGGGGCAATAAATTAAATTTCGAGACTCACTGCACTCGGCAGCGTCTGCAAGACTACTGGAAATTACCCAGCTGGCTAGACAGAAACGATTTTGGGCTTTCACTGTGGGTTAGTTGGGCAAACCCCAGAAGTGGAACGGTGTTGAGGTACAGCGAGGGCCTAGTGGGAAGTAGAGCTAATCGTCCTTTATTCTGTGCAGTTGTTTGAAAGTGAAATCTTCGTTCTTAGCATAGAATTTGCACAGCTCTTGCTTGGTGTTTAATGCTGACGTCATAAAATATTTACGGTGACAAGCGCTCGACAGCACCTGATAATTGCTCATAATCACAGGTGGGAGAATGCCCATCCATCCCGTATAGAGAACCCTACACAAGCAGGCAACATTTTATTCGATGCTGACACCCTCGGACTAGATATGTTATTGGCAGACTTATCTCACAAGGGGATTACTGTTACTTAAAAATGGCTGCGCAGTTTAATTGCTTTCGGGAACGGAGAGCGCATTTGAATGCTTCACATTAGGTGCTCAATTTTCAATATCTGTCTCTCTTTATTAATCGCTTTAAATGGATACAATGCACTGTTAGGAAACATACATGAAGGGGTCCCACTGGGGACTATGCCTGTGCACTATGCACTATGCCTGTGCTTTTATTTATAGTACCGGGAAGCCATAATAATAATAATAGCATAAGAAATGATTATATGGAGATACAATATTATTATGACATTGTAATCAACGTGTGCTTCTTGCAAATATTGTTCCATTTATTGGAGGTCATTTCTGCAGCTCTTTGTAAGAGCTGCTCCTAACCCATAAGCAGTCTCCTTAGTAATTTCAGCGCTAGAAATTATGCGCGCTGCAACTCACTAGTAGACAGTTGGTTTTCGGGGTACTGATGGAATTTACGTCACGTTTCTTATCGTCATATCTGGTGGTTCAAGATGTTGCTTTTTATGAAGATCATTCACTGTTGCATGTTCCTCTTAAAATTGTTGCGCTATGTTTGTAATGCTTAGTACGCCCAAAATGGCACAACATGCGAAAATAGCCAGTGAAAATTGTTTAAGGTGTAGTAGAGGGGTCAGTGCTTCAGTCATATCAAAAACATTTCATTTTTTTTGTAAGTTTGGTAAAATATTAGTTTCCAAAGTGTCTGCAGGACGTCTAGTGGACATTTTGAATAAAGAAACAATTAAAAAATAATTTATTTAGTAGCTTCCACAAAGGCACAGCCCAAGTCATAGTGCACTGCCTGATTTGTGGTTTTACTGTGGTCTCAATGCCAATGGGCCCGCCGACCTTTGGTTACCTTCCAAACCCGACAAATCTTTGATTTTAAGCACACAATGACATTTGCAAACGTGAGGGCTGGCTAGAGCACTGCATGGGCCGACTTTTTCAGCCCAGGCCCAGCCCGGGCCCGTTTTAACGTTGGGCTGTCCGCCCGAGCCCGACCAAAAGTTTTATGGCGCGACCCGGGCCCGGGCCGGGCCCGGAAATAATCTACGTTACCCGCCCTGCCCGGCCCGCCACCCCTTTACGTTAGGCCTGAGCCCGGCCCGAGCCCGGCTCGAA
The DNA here is from genome assembly GCF_013339745.2 of Dermacentor silvarum. Taxonomy (NCBI): domain Eukaryota; kingdom Metazoa; phylum Arthropoda; class Arachnida; order Ixodida; family Ixodidae; genus Dermacentor; species Dermacentor silvarum. The sequence continues at coordinate 159,518,942 of NC_051159.1, read as the reverse complement.
ACCGGCCCGAACCCGGCCCGAGACCGAGAAAGATCACCGAGCGGCATTAAAAAAATAAAATAAAGAAGAGAATGAAAGCAATTTATTCTTAAGGCATAAATACATGACATATAGAATTATGAACACCCTTTCAGCGGTGTGAACGCAAATACCAGCGCGCAAAGTACTAGTACGAATGACCCTGCCGAGCAGTATGGCCAGCAGTTTCCAACGGCGCGACCTTGATGCGGGTATTCTAGTACACTCTAGCCGAAGCGCAGCCACGACCGGTCGTGAGCGCAGCGCATGGATGGAGTAAATGGAGAAAGAAAGCTTCTCGTGCTGGTTGAGAACATGCGTGTGCAATCATGGATGGACGCAGTGCCATATTTCAGCCGCGTGACGAATTATCTTACCAGTCATCATTTTACCAATTCCCCTTTTGAAGAATGAGCAAGTCGCGAGCGCGCTTGCACCGTGCTGAACGCATTAATTACATTCATTTAGGTAACGAATACAATGGCATCCTTTGGTTTGAGATGGCTTCGGTCTTTCTGGACTTTTACATTTTGTTCAAACAGCGCAAAATCCGACGGAAGAAGAAAAATGTCACAGTTTCGCCCTAAGGGCGAAGCAATGAATGCGATAGCAATACAGCAATGTCATACGAAGTAAGGTGAGCGGCTTTGGTAGCAATGTGAATTGTAGTAAACATGAGCTGATCAAGTAAGCAGGTGTGCTGCGGCGTAAGTAGACCGACATGAAGAGAGACTCGATGACCACGAGAAGGCGCTTGTGGTGGTGTTGATGAGAAGCGCTTCCCGTGGGCAGCGCGTGCGAAGGGACACACCTGTAGCGCTGCACTGCCAATCCGGCCAGCATTGCATGTGTAGCGTGCGTTGGAAAATGTGGCCCGACTATTACTAACTGAATGAACAAGCGTGGTGTGAGCGCGCAAAAACAAACACGAATAGATCACACTGAATGACTGCAGACAACGACTGTCAAAACGCTGGCAGCAAGCATACGCCGCAGCGGGCGAAGGTACGTGCGGTCTATCGCTTCAACGGAAACTGAGCGGCGAATGCACGGCGCATAAAGGTCAGAGCCGTGTGGAGATAAGAGACGACCGGTGCGGACGAGCGACGAGCGCGGTTCTTGGCAGAGTAGAAGTGCGCCCCCCCCCCCGCTCTCTCCGGCGCTGGCTTCCCGCTTCCTTGCTTGCGCGTGGGAGATTGAGTGCGTTCGCTCTCCGTGATAGCGCGTCCCCGCACGCTTCCGCTCGGGCATACGGCGCGCGGTGAAGATTTTATCTATAGGGAACCTGACGGCGACGGCGACGACGACGGCGACGCCGACGGCAGAAATCCGGTTGAAGTGTCCATATAATTGCTATCGCAATAAAAGGGAAGTACACAGGAGTATCACTGCTAGCTGCCAGCTGCACCGGGGCAACAGGTTTTTCAGAGTCGAGACGAGCGAGGATAACTCGCCGCAGGTTACATGCACACCACCAGAAAGTCCGAGCCCGGCCCAGGCCCGCGTCAAAATACCCGAGCCCAGCCCGAGCCCGGGTCAAAAAGCACCTACCGTGCCCGAGCCCGGCCCGAGCATGTGAAAAAACTGCCCTACCCGGCCCGGCCCGGCTTGTCTTTCGGGTAAGCCCGAGCCCGTGGAGGGCTCTAAATTGCATCACGTGCAACACATGCACATGTAACACTCGCAACCCTCGGTGTAACTAACAGAGCTTCGCTGTGCGACCATCTTCACGGAGTGGAAGGGGCGGTAATTTTATGTCCTTTCTGCACCCTTTTATTCCTATTTCGTGCCTTCTTTCGCATCTTAATATGCATTCTTGTGTGCCCTAGAGGTCCTTCAGGCGCGGATATAGTCCGGCGTAACGCAAGCAAGCGCCGTCACTCGTGGCGTATACAGTTTATTTTGTTTTTGTATTGGTGCCAGTATGCCCTACGGCATAAATTAAATAAAAATATGTAGCTCTGTTTCCTGGATTCAGTCCAGGAGCAGCCAGTGCAAAGGTCCGTGCATCTAGCGCGTTAGCTCAAGTGGTCGACCTGGGTGGTAGCCAAGGCGGTGCAGGTGGCGGGTGTGGGACTCGTGAAGGTTCCGACATGTCCCAGGAGGTCATACAGGAGGACATACCAGTGGGGGAGGTTGTACGCTGGACGTCCAGGTGGTCCAGATGGCAGGAGTCAAGGAGGCACGTATACAATTACGCTACGCCGGCGCAAAGTGGACGCTCTACAGTCTATCGGACGGCGTAGCCAGTAGGAATGGCGGCGTTCCGTACATTTTGACAGGGCCGGCGCGCGAATGGAATATGGAGCTGCTGGACCGAAGTGCTTCGCGCGCTAGTTTGGATGGCCGGCAGCATGATGACCGACAGTCAGGGTGTTTCGAATACTCCGAGGAGATTGCACTCCGTTTGTGCATTTGCCAAGCGAAAAGCGCTAGATCGTCCCGTACTTGTACACATGCGCTGCGGCTGCAGCTGAGCGTCGGGGTGCTGCGGGCAACGTTCAACGGGACTATACAGGGGGAAAACTTCCGCCGATCCTCACGTCGCCGGCGTGACGTAACCAACTAGTCCGGCTGCCGCCTAGCAAGCTGGATACACTGCCCTGTATCCGTGCGGGCTTCGTTCACAAGTTGGGAAGTGGCAAGAAAGCAAAAAAAAAAAAAGGCCAAAGCGGGTGAAAATTGTTCCCCGCGCAGCTCCCAAAATTTCACATTTGTTTTACCTCCACCACCACCACTTTCGCCCCCTCTGCCTACTGTGCGTAGGTTTGCATGTGTGGTGGCAGTCGTTATCACACCATTTCAAGCAGTACGTTCATTCATTGATCCATCGGTCATCAAAGGCAGTGATTGCGTGCCACTTTGCCTCTCGCCTGAATTTTTCTTTGATCACGGAATTTTAACGTAAACATAGAAAAACGATTAAGAAATACTTCGATTCTTTTAACCTGTTGTTTTCTGGAGATACGCTAGCAGCCAATGAAGAAGCGGGCGTCCCGGTAGCGTTGGGGGTGGATTCATCCGGCTTTGCAAAGGCGTGAGAAATTGGGACACGCCAACGCTGTGCTGCTGCACCGCCTGCTATATTTCCTAGCTCTTCGGCAATCTTCATCCAAACCTCGCTATAGCACTCGCTACAACACTCGCTAGAGGCTGCGAGTGTAGTCGTACAGCATGGGGTAATTTTTGATTACGCCTATGAACATCGACGCTCACCCTTTGGCCGCCATGGTCCATTTGCGACTGGATGTTTACATACTAGAGCAGCTTTCTACGACGCGGAAAGAGTTTGCGCTTTCAGCCTATAGGTGATAAAATCACTGCAAGACCGATCGCACTCGCCACATGATCTTTCGGCCGCTTAGGCGGTGGAGTGAGCAGATTTCTTGAGGCTTTTGCCGCTTCCGCCCGCTTCGAGGCCAAGTATGAACGTAGCCTAGAATCCCTGCGTGTGACAGGATAACGCAGCGTCTAGTCTAATTTAAGAGGGGAACGTTCCCCCGCGTAATCTTTATATGTCGAATGGTTTTCGTAAAAGCCAACGACATCTCGAAAGACGACGTAATCGAGCAGCTTCCAGTGTGTCACGTTATTCGAAGTAGCGATTATTCAGAAGGGGGAATAAAGTACTGCATGCTATCCTGTACGCTAGGTACCTGCCACAGCACGTATACTGCGTACCAAAGCAGGGCACAAGGGGTTATCACAAGTTAAAGCATGAGCCTGTAATATTATAGGGAAGAAGTCATAAACTAATCTTAAGACCACTGTGCAGAAAAACGTATGTTGTCTTGGTGCGAGCAGCGTCAATTCTGGTGGGGAGAGTACTGCTACTCAGTGAACAAATTCCGTAGTTACCAGAAAGTTATAAGGAGTGCTTGCTCATCAAGGAAATTCTTGACGAAAACAGTACCATTCTAATGATCTTGATATGAACGAAGTTAAGACTGTATGAGTATTCATCGATGAGTAAGCTTTATTACATATATGATCCAGGCTCTATTACTCTCAATTTTTTGTTTATAGAAGAAGCGCACTTAATCTAGACCCCCATCTGCTGGCATGGTCCACGCTGGGGACTGCGCGATGCGCATGCGAGAAAAGCATGCCAAGTGAGCGTTTTTCTTGATCCTTTGTCAGTTTCCGCAGCTACTGCAAAAGATGGCTGCCACAAAGTGGGGTTCCACATTCTATTATAAAAAGAACAAAAATTACCAATATACATATTGCTTAGTGTTAAACGCGTAGCCCATTTTCTTTTTGCTATCTAGTTCATTTATAATAACCACAACTTCCGCAACGTACTGGTCAACAAAAAACCTGTGCAGTGAAAAATAAGAAAAAAAAGACAAAAAATTTAAGAAACCTGGATCAAGTTCTTCCGTAGCTAATTTAGGCAATACTTTCCAACTATGGACCGAAGCAAGAAACTCTTTTAAACTTAATGGAAGAGCTTCACAGAGGCACAAAAGTACCAAGCTCATCACTTAACCTTAAGCCGGGCTAACGCTTAGAGTCCCGCTGCGCGCGTTCTTGGCACGCAGAAAAGTGGGAATGAAAGAAAAACATTCGACACGCATGAGTGGAACCTGAACAGGAGAAAATGTTTCATACTTTGCTCCACATCCTCACCTGGGAGCCAAGTTTTCGGAGCTCTGTGTAAGCAGTGACGCCTCTCTATATGGTAATCCCCGCTACTTCACGTGTTCGAGCGCATACATGGCTGGTATACGCCTATATGTTTACTGCGAGGCCTGCAGGTATTTGAAGCGCTGTGCTGTGGCAAGTTGGTTTTGGTAGATTTATGTAAGAAACTATTTTTCAATAGGACAACAGAAGTTTTCCCATGTGCTTTAAGGATGAAATGTTTGTAAGCATCCTTACCATGATTCACCGAAGCTCTCGCAGACTTTTGCTGTATCGTGAATAGTCTAGCGGATTTCGCCGTGTCTCGAAAATTTTAGGACACTATACCATTGAGCTCGAAGAGCGTTAGAGCGCTTGCTGGTCCCACACGTATCTCGACGATGTACATACAGTCAGTGTTTCTGTGAACGGTAATTAATTAATTCAGAAAGACAGAGCAGCTTAATACGAATTTTTAGAACAGGATCAGCAGGAATTTAAGCTCCGAATGACTCTCACCGCAACGTAGCAAGACTCTGCTCGCATATGTTACTACGCTATCGTGCGTCGGATGACAATGGGAGTCAAGTAGACGAGAGAGGAGAGCAGAGAAATGCAGGATATTTACCAGGCGCACGTCTGATTTGCTACCCTGCAATGAGAGAAGGTGTAAAAGAACGAGAGAAAGAATGGAAGAGAAAGACCACTAGTTGCGAGCACGCGGGATTGTGCAACCCGAGGACCCAACTGGTGGCAGAGATCTGTCGACTTGATGTACTGTGGTAACGCCCCGGTTGTTTTCTGCACTAACGACAAACGCGTCCGGCCGGTTTAATGCTATCCGGAGAGGCTCACGGCTAGACGTCGTGCCGGGTACGAATGCACGAAATGTGTTCGATAGCTTCTTCGCTCCGGCAAGAGTCGCGTTTATACGTGCCACCTGTTCCCCGTGGATCAGGAAAGCATTTACAAAGGCTTGGTTCCAAAGAACAAAATAACTGTAAGATAACAAAAAGCGGTTATCAGTTTGACGAAACGAGGAGGAAGGTGCTTTGCAAAAGAGAGAAAAGGAAAGGCAAGGAGGTTTCTTTTTTTAGATATATTTCGATAAACAATCATCCTTCACTGATAATGTTAACACAGTTGGCACGCAATATATTTAGTCATCAGTTTCTTGTACGTGATAAGCGTCTCTTACACGTAGGCTGTAATCCATGCCCTGTTGTTTTTCGAGATTGTTTTCTTCTTGCATAGGAAAACACCCAGAGCATTCCTGAGGCTTAACATGGATCAAGATGTGTGATGAGGACAATGAAGTATTCTGTCCAAGTGAGTAATGCGAAATTAAATATCGATAGTGTATTTGCTTTGGCAAGCTTTCATTATAATTTTATGAATAATTTCTCTTTCTACTTTTCCCTCACTGCTGCAAGAGGTCATGAATTAAAGTGAGGCATCCAGCACAATAGGTAGCAGTTTGATTACTTACATAGATAATTACTCGTTGCGATATGTCGTGGAGGTTAAATACTCCTGTCTATTTCCGCAATGGAACTTAGGAACCTGCCGAGGATCACTCATCGATATCTTTAACATCTTCTAGCTTCAACAGAAGAAAAATATTTAGAAAAACGCCCAGTAATCAGGGCAGCTCGTCACAATGACTGGCGGGGTCTTCTACATATTGCGTCACACCACTGAGGAAGCATAGGAGCACTAAAATCAATAGTGCATAAATATATGTTTTGGCGTGAGAACTAGCGTCTGGTCTGCAGCATATACGAGTACATTGCAAGTGGATGACGTTTCTACAGGGTGTTTCATTTAACTTGGGCCAAACTTTAAAATATATGAAAATGCTACGCAGCTGGACAGAACCAAGGTAATGTTGTTTGCCATCGCTTGGAGATACTCAGGTTATTCTTTGAATTCTGCCTAATTAGACAATTTGTCTGAATTAAATAATCAACTTCTCAATTATTATATTTAGGTGAAAAGTGTCAATGAGAAAATTGTACAGCAACATCAGAAACTCCCGATACAGCTTTCTGTTGCTCAATACGTGCAACATAAAGTTGTATTTCCGAGCTTGAAACAAGCCCGCGAATACACGCCAAGTGCCTCGAGCGGCCAGTCGTGCGGCAATTTTACGTGTATTCGTGGGCTTCATTCACGCTCGGAAAAGCACTTTTACGTAGCCCGAAATTGAGCAACAGAAAGCTGTGTCGCGAGTTTCATTGACACTTTTCACCTATAATTATACTAATCTAGAAGTTGAATATTCATTTAAGACAAATTATCTAATTAGACGGAATGCAACAAAAAAGTCTAAGTGTCTTCAAGCGACGGCAAACAACATCCCCTTGATTCTGTCCAGCTACGTAGCATTTTCATATTTTTAAAGTTTGGCCTAAGTTAAGTGAACCATATGTGCATAAGGGGTCGGATTCACAAAGCTTTTCTTTCGGTAGTGCTGCATGCTATTCATCAGCCATATTCAATTATAATACCTGTGTCCGTTAACACGAATGGTTGACATCTGCTCTTACTAACGCTTCCGGCATAGTTGCTTTTCTGTGCATACGGGCCCAGGTTCTTGCGTAGTTCTGTTTCACTTTACGTTGCCGGAAGGTCTCAATGTTACGGTCTTCTTGGAAGAAAGCGGCCTGGGTCTGCGTTACGTTAAGGCAGCTGCACTAAATACCTACTTATAGCACCTAAATAATTCTCCGCTTCTACTTGGTGTGAAAACCTTTACGACTGTGAGGCAACATAAATTTCTTGACATTATTTTGGACCGAGAGCTGTCATAACCTACACACGGCAGCGTTCTTGAATATTTACTCTAAAACATGAAACTGTTTGTGGTACTGTGCATGCCGGTGTGCGTTGTTCCACTCTCATCGAAGTGCCCTTTAAATTCATGTACATTAAATTAAGACGAAATCATACGAAATGACAATTAAGGCAGAGCAGGCGTAGGAGAAGGTAATTGTTATGTTTAATTGAAATGTAGAAATAATCAGGTAAATGAAAATGAAAGTTAATGCAAAGATAATTTGCCACCCTCAGGGGACTGAACCCCCATCTGCAGTCTGGAAGTTGGTCTCCACCCTGCGGCAAGTTATCTCTTTGTGCAGGTTGATTCCTATTTATCGAAATGTTACATTTCAAATAAACATAACAAATAACTTCCGCTAAGCTTTTCCTGACGTCCTTGTAATTTCGTATGACTATCACTAACAAAAATGGAGCCCTTCGGTACTACCTATTTTTCTCGCTTCAAAACGAAGACGTTGTGTTAAGGGTGCAGGAGATGTTATTGGCTTTTACGCGGCATTCTCTTCGATAGTGCATTTTGGCAGGCATGCATGTGGCGCAGAAAGCGTGGCTGACGGAGAGCTCACCAAATCCATAAATCATCGTTTAGCCGAAAGTAGGAAGAAAGCACTCACGTAAGAAAACTAAAAGCTCTGGTCATTCCCGCCAGAGAAAAAGCCTACTTGACCAATCGCGTTACAAGCAACTTCAAAAACTGTCGTATATAGAAGGAAGAAATAAAAAGAAGTGAGGTATCACGATGGAGCACTCTACTTACTCCACAAAATGACCGCTTCGTCCACGAAAAGTATTAAAATTTATGCGATGGCGTAAACGGCTGATCGCTGTATCGTCTGCACGGTATTGTTGAGTTGCGATGAATGTGCAATAAACATATTCACTGTGCAAGCCATAAATCTCGACTGAAGCTTCTTTGATACGATGAGGCAAGATGCAGCCCCTAATGAAAAAAGACAAGTTACAATGGGTCTTTACTTGATAATTCATTCACATGTTTCATTCAGTCGCTTTATACTGCGTTGAGATACATGATCGAAAACAAAATCACTTTGGCCAAGACATATTATGAAATGCCAGAAAAAGTTAAAAACGCGCAAACCACTCACTGCAATATGAGATGCGCTAGCAGTAAATTACTAGAGCAGTTCTCCGCAACTTATGAGAAACATTTCAGTTGCCAAAAACAATGTAGTGGTTATAATGTTCAAATTTGTGAAACCTAATTTTGCAGCACCGGAGGGGTAGCTTGCTAGAAAATTCTAGAACAAAGAAATAACTATCGCCTTCGAGCGTTTCTTAGCATTTTCCCAAAGTCGAAACAACCCCTAAGGCAGAAAGGCATCACGCTGTCACTTCATTGTCATATTAAGACACGTTCTTGCCTTTAGTGACAAAATCGAATCTCTTAGGGTAAGCTTATTCTAAAAACAACTTAACTGCTAGCCAAACGATTCAGTGCGGCTATCTAAAATGCTTGTTAGCCGTTTGAACGTCATTCAACCACAATAGGCTGTAGGCACAGTGAGCTCAATTTGTTTCAAATAAGGAATACATGGTTCAAGTAACCATGGCAACCTGACGTCCCAGCAAATTCCCGGAGAGGAGAGACTTTTGTTGGGACGAATGGCGGGGAAACTGGCTACGAAAATCACCTAATTGATCCAGTCCTTCGCATCACCGCTCAGATTTGTGAGCGACCAGATGCACTGCTGTTATTTACTGTTTATGGAAGACACTGACACTGTGATGGTCGAGGTGGAAAGGATAGATGTCTTAGCAGCGGAAACAACCAACTAGCCGTAAAGGGCATGATTCTGGCACCTCGCTGTGAGATGGTGGCTAAATTGGGCCGATATAGTGGTAACCTTATTCGGCGACCTTCCAGGCTGTCAAGTGGTTAATTACGATCTCACAAACAATCATTGACGAATGAGTTGACACAAACACTATCAATTAGGCACATGAAGCTTTCGTCGACCTCCGGTTCGCATTTCGACTAGGTGTCGTTCTTTCTTTATCAGCTTCTACAACGACTACTTTCGGCGCCTGATACGTCGCGAACGACGAAAGAATCACTTCGTTCGACAGGTGACGTTAATATTATTTCCGTTTTTGTACATTAGAGACATAAAATGGGCATAATGGCAACTTTCACCAATAATATTACGAGTGGGTTTTTTCCACAAAGGCTTCGGTGCACCGTGTGGGTACGGTGGCCGACACGCCTCGTCTTCCAGTGTATACAGTTAAGTCAAAACATCCATGGAAGGACGGAATTTCGTTTCCATGACACACATCGTTTCAATGTAAACCTGCCGTAATGAATAGGTGGCTATTGGGGTACGCGGTTGAGCACGGGACTTCGGGTTGAGTTATCAAGCGCGGTGTCTGCATAACGATGATCGGTGAATGCCAAAATGGTCGTGTACCGAGTAGTGGGCGCCCGTTACAGAACAGCAGGCACGAGAACCGAAATTTGGGCGAGTTTGTAAGACTTCATACTTGGCTTTAAGTGCAAAAAAAAAAAGAGGGCACAAGAAGGAAAAGCGGACAGGACGAGTCGGCATGTCTGGTTTTCCTTCTTGTGTCCTCGTTATTTGCGCTTTAAGTATGAACATCAGGTAGCCGAAAGTATTCGGGATTCCTCCTCTGCGGCGTCCCTCATAGCCACTTTAGGTCCACTGACGTAAGGCAATGTTCGCCAGTATCCTCTCTAAGCCGTTATACTGGAAGTGCACTTTGATGCACCACCTTTTCCCACTCATAAAACCATACTGCTTTTCAGTGTTCCCCATATGGGGACGTACGTAGCAACGGCTAGATTGTGTATCCTCTGATTGACACTATACTACACGATTATATTGCCACCTGGTGTTTTGAGCCAGCAAATGATCAGCATTGCGTGCCCAGCAAGAACGGCGAAGAAGACGACGAAGTCGAAGATCCCGCGCCAGCTGGAGAACCGTCCCTTCGTGTCTGGCTGCTAGTACTGTTGATTGCTCTTGCCTTAGCGCGTGACAATATCAACAAACTTACGCGAGGCAACACCACAAACTTTCTAGCCATGAATACTGAAAATAACACAACAGTGGAACGTATGAAAGTATGAAAGTAAGAAAACAATCTTCATAATGTTGCTAGCACCTGCGTTCTCGCGTGCGGATTGGCTGTTATTTTTTATTACGAACAAGTCTACCGTAACAGCCAGAATATGGACAGTGGATCTTTGTATGCTTTTTGCCTTTTCGCTGGTTAAAGGCAGCTGTTATGGGAGAGCACCTGGGTCAGAGCCGTGTGTAGCAAAAAAAAAAAAAAAATTGAGAAAGTACAATAAAATAGAGAATGACGCCGCACTTGAACCCATTAAAGCGCGAACAATCGGTGGATTCTAGGATCAAACTATTCCAGACCTAATGCGGCTCAAGCGGACAAAGAGTGTTGTGTCGGCTGTTCTTTACTCAATGGTCTTGACCTAGTGTCGCCCTCCCGGACAGCTCATATAACATACGCTATCGCCTACATTTTTGTTTGGTCAAAGTGCGACATGCCACCTGCTATCGCTGTGTAGAAATAATTTTTTTCTTTTTTTCCATATCATGGCCTTATGAGAGGCAGGAATAATCTTCTCAAAGGATTATAATATGAAAAGGATAAAGCGATTCCGTTGGAACAGGAAGAAGGCGGCGCTACAGCTGGTCATCAGGAACTTCTTTTCCATTTATTACTCTAATTTTTTGCTTTAGTGTTATCTTTATTGGCACAAAGCTTATCCGTTGGTTATGAGAAATAAAGTATGCTATGCAATGTCTGATCGGTCGCCAACCAGTTTGTTCGAAAAGGCAAAAAAGAAAGGTGTTTCAGGAGCATACGAACACTATCCAAGGTAAAACTCTTCTATCAACGAACACAGGTGAATACTGTTATCTGACTGGTTGTGTTTTCGCCGTAGGACCCATTCATGTTAACAACATGGCGACCCAGAGCCAAGAGCTCTTACCAAATAAAAGCTTAGTGAATTCAGCACCCGGCCTTGTATTACCAAAACCTCTTACAGAAAATTTGTTTGCAAAAGCGAATTCCAGGCAATACTGACGCTGGACATTGTTTCCGTAGGCGGTCAGCCAATAGCGAACAATACTTACGAGTCAAAAGTTCTGTGAATCAGCCCCTGATGCGTAGCGTGCACATGTTATTCTTCAACCCCTCAAGAAGCATAAGGAAACGAGCGAGGCAGACTCAACGACGACTACTAGTAGGACAACAACGACGGGAAAGAACAACTATTACTAATACTTCTGCAACAACAAACCGCGACTTTTTAAAGTTGAAGTAGCCACAGTAGGGACGGAAAAACTTCGCCGCAACCATTTTCTGAAAAACCTGTCCAGTGTTTTCTAGCGGAGGACGTCCGAACGCTAAATCGTATGTTTCCCAAAACGTTCACATTTGCAGCTTGGTCGTTCTCTCGCGTTGATGTTTTTGTCTAATGTTTCATCTTCCTTCTTCACCGTTACCTGCCTGGAGTTTACTTCAGCTGACTCCCTCACCGAACGTAGAAGTTGCGTTCTTTGAGTAAAAATGTCATCCCGAGTTTACTCCACGGAATGCCTGTATGAGAGATAAGCTTTGTATTTTGCTGGCACTCGAAGGGAACGTCAAGTTTATTTTTGTGTTTGCACATTCCATTTTTCGCAAAATTTTCAATGCAGGACGGCTCTTACACTACAGAGGTTTTAATTAGATAAAGTTACTTTTTATTAGTTATTCAACAGCAAAACAATTTGCTAACATACACGCTTTGATTCTCAATTTTCTGTATCTGTTATGCCGTTATTACCGACATATTTGTTTCAAAGAGAAAATTTAAAACACACGCATGAGTGGTCTTGGGGTCTACGCACTTCCTAATAATCCTAGACCAACGCAACAGCAAGAAACAAGATATTCAAAAGTTAAATGTCTCAAATGAGACAACTCCGTAGTGAAACGTTTTGTAATGCAATGCACAGCATTGCATTACAAAAGACGTCATGTTCTCTCAACGAGCGTCTCCAAGGACCACTGCCCATTTCCAGTGAATCTACCACAGTGGCAGTTGGATATGAATTATTTCTATATTGATAATTCTGCGCATAAGCCATTCAATACCGATTAAACAAACAAGGAAAGTTGTTGCAAATCACAGGCACACGACAACAGTTTATTTCATTATTAGAATAAATTTGTCCCGAGACTCCATTAATATTGCGCCGGCCAAAAGAGACAATCTACTCGACGCCGGAGCGAAGTAGAGCAACTTGCACAGAGTCAGCTTCGTCTTCTTTGGGCTGAGATTCTAACTTAATGCAGGGGCCGGTAATTCGTGTGGAGGATAGAACTCATGGCCCGAGCCCTATATTAGGTTATAGATGTGTCGGTAAAATTTTATTATCTAGTGAATTATTACAAACTGCGCTATAAGACTGGTTGCGTTTCGAACTATCGATAGCGGGTTAACTCCCTACGGGCGCTATAGGGAAAGAGTTAAAGCAAGACTTTGGATGCCTATTTTTCGTCATTGTAGGAGAAGGCACTGTGGGAGAGTAGATTGCACAAACGTCTGAAATCGAATTTGTTTTATGCTGCGTCATGGAAGAAAAGCAGAACAAAGAACAGAAATGTCCTATAGAAGCATTAGGTTAGCCAAACCAAGTAGCAAGCACTTTCAACACTCAATTGTCATGGTATAACCTATAATGTTTTAAATAGCAAAATGGCTACGATAATTACAGTCTACTTAAGAAATCGTGAGCTTTCGTGCTTAGTTGCCTGTCTTACTCGCAGACATATAAATACACTGTATTCTATAAAAGTGCAATTATTAGACAGATAGAAAGTTCTGAATGTAGTAGCAACTATAATTTGAAAGAATCGAGACCCCCTTGTGTATGCCTGTTCTGTCTTCGTAATTGCGTCTACTAGGCAAACAGAATCAATATTCATACTTCTTGGTCGTTCGACTATGTAGCGTGCTAATTAGCAGCCATTCTTTCACAGAATCATTATCTGTGCATCTACTAAAACTTTAAAAACTGAACATGGGCGAGAGAAAAGGCCTGCGCAACGCTCTAGATCTGTATCAATGGTGAACTCTAAGGTTATAAGTTATAATGACTTGTAAAATAAGGCGAATTGTTTCTGAGTAAAATTAGCACAGGCACAAAATTTTTACTTAAGCTGGCACGATGCCGAAAGTTTATCCCTTTCTTATGCTCACTTTTTGTGTGGCTTTTTTATCAGCACACTGAAAGAGGCTGGCGATGCAAGATCAAAGAAAGTGGCCTAGTCAATTGGCCAAGCAATAAGGTTACCGTTGTCCTCCAGTAAAAAGACCCAATTACTGTACCTCGAAGCTAGCAGATTGCATGCGTCGCATCAGATGTGAAAAATAACTGTTTAAAAGGACAGACATAAAAGTAGCTTAGACTCTTGCACAACAGAGGTCTGCTTGCACACACAAAGAGTTAACGAACTCCGCCTGTGTCCTTTGTTTTATGTATGCGCTGCTGTTAAAAATAAGTAATTACTGACTCACTCAACTCTCCGTTCTAATGCACTAAGTATTCTTTTCTTTTCTTGCACTACGCAAGGAGAAATCCAACTTTTTTACCAACTGGAAATATCAAATCTGATCATAAGGGCAGGTAGAGCACAACGACCAACAATCTCCCCTAGTTTTTAAGACAAGGTGCCCCATATGGGGCAAATGCACTGAGAAAGGCATCTGAGCATCTGAAAACACGACTGATAATATTTGCTTAGGCTTTGTGCTCTCGTTATTCTACCAACCAATCTGTATACCATTGTGTATAGAAACAAATACAGTACCATTGTAGTGGCCGGGAAGTTGAAGTTGATCATTTCTTCCTTTCGTCTGGATTTCTCCGCGTCTGTTAGCCCACAAAAAATGTTGCTACCAAATTGGAAGGCATGTATTTGCTAGTGCGACATGGATAACTAGCTGGCCACCTGCACAAGATAAACAGGAATGTCTCGCGTTAATTCTTCCACTTGCTTTTTCCGTGATGCATTCATTCACACTGCTTTTTTAAAAGAAATTGCAATCTTACCAAACTGTGTAAGTCCTGCCATGTTCACACCAAAAGGCTCCGTGATTTCTGGAGTGCATGCCAGCATCTAGACTTAGTCGCACTTCAACAAGCATGCAGTGCCCCAGGAAGTGTTGCTTCAACCTTTTCTCAGCCAATTGGCGCGAAACACATTCCTGCACTCGGTGGAGTACTTGCATATTCTACACCAGCACGGAAACGCGTTCACACCTGATTCCGTGCTTCTTGTGTTCTGAATGCAGGACGTTGGTTGTGGTCCTGACTGCAGCGGACATTTAGGCAGTCGCGGCACGTTGCACGCAGTAGTAGAGGCGGCACTGCTTTAGAGGCGCACACACTGCCTGTTCAGTAGCTGCTCTGGAACGGTTGTGTGAATAAGTATTACGTCTAAGTTTTTTTATTTTTTTGTTTCATCAACATGTCGCGTTTCACACGAGCCAGAAATTTCGCTTGATTGAGTTAAGGTTTGCAGGAACCAGGGCCTTGGTAGCTAGATTCTCCGGAAGACAAAGGCAACACGGATTGCAGAGTGTTCGGAGTGGCGATATATTTTTTCCTCTTATGCCCACAAGCTTTCGCTCTGTTGCGATAAATCGCTTCACGCAGTATAGTGTCGACAACTAGCGTGGTACAGCAGCAAAACACGAGTTTATTCACGAAAATTTGCAGCGACAAAAAACCGGAGACGTTAAACCGAAAAAACAAACGCTATTAACGCAGGCACAGAGACGAACAAACATGCCACCCCAAACTTCGAGCGCATGATTTCCACATTAAAGAAGGAAAAAAGAACAACAAATTGGATTAACGGCAAAGCCGGGGACGCAAATCACATTTCATTAGACTTGTATACAGAATGCGCTTGCCTAAGAACTTAAGACGCAATGGTGTTAACAGAAAAGTTTCGGCATGGGTAGAAATAGTCACAGGAAACATTTACAGCACCTGAAACGAGGCGCTATGTGATTATACAGCTACCTCAAGGCATCACAGTAAAGATTACACAAAGAAATGCCTGCATTACTACCAGTGAACTTTCTTCAGGGAAGACAGAACTGAACGAAAGTGAGTTCTCACATAGATGCAGCAACACAGAAATGAATACACACGTATATATATATATACTCAATGCTCATGGTGCAATCTACGTGAAGCGAAGATTTATTAAGCGAATGAATCATTAACTGCTGAAAACTAAAAAAATTCACAGAGTTTCTTACGTTATCTCTAAGACGACTTGAAGGCGAAAGCCCAAATATACCGTTGTATGTAAGACGGACCCGTGACATACATATTCCTCATAATTCGCTTAGTCTACTTCGCTTATTCCTGCATCTTAATTCATTTACGCATCTTCTAAATTCGCTTACTCATCGGCTTACTTGGCTTGGTCAACCCTCTTATTTCGCTTAATGTACTCCGCTTAGTCATCCCCGTAATTCCGAAGGCCGAGGCTTCGACTAGCACCCACGCTCGTGGGTTCGACTCCTACCAAAGCTCGAGGGTTCGAATCTCCCATCAAAGGTCGAGGGTTCGTAGCCTTTTTGTACTTTTCGCGTCACCGGCGAGTTTTCGCTCAAGGTTGACTGACTAATGACACATACTTTCGTGCTATTCAACGTGTAATCCCATGGAACGTTTAGGTTTATTCGCCAGAAGAGCCACAACTTTAATTTCAAGCACTTGCTATGTTTATGCGCTACATTGTTCAGAAGCTGCGTTGAAATGCCACTTCTAAATCAGGCGGGTGCACGGTTCGAAACGTATACGCAGCAATGTGACAAGGACGAAGGCGATGTATTATGCTCGTTGAGGCAAGAATGGTGATGACAGGTGAATTCACAGAAAAGCACAACACATATCAAGCACCATTTAAAGATTCTGTACCTCCTTTGGCACAATGGGACATTCCAATTTTGAAGGATTGACCAAGAATCCAGCAGCACACGCTTGCGTCTAAAACGTAGAATACAAAATAAATCAAAAGATTGAGTTACATATAGTTCTCTATTCCAATAACCGATCGATGTGCTTTAGAGATGCCTGTGACCCGACATTATATGTTCAGGTTTTACGTATGAAGGTACGGTTACGTTACCAAGAACAGTTGTAATCATACTGGGCCAGCATAAAGGGGTTACACAAGTCACTTGGCAGGTACTTTCATACTACCTTTTGTGCATATATCCTCAAATATATCCGGCGAAATTGCCACGCCGTCACGCCAAACCCGACAAAATTGGCAAAAAAGGTTCGTTTTTTAAAAAAATACATCGTTGGCTCAATCCTGCGGCACTGTACTGCTGAGCATGAGATCGTGCGTTCGATGCCGAACCATGGCCATCTTATTACAGTGGGGGAACAATGCAAGAACACTCCTGTATACTTAGATTTAGGTGCACATTCAAGAACCACAGGCATTACTCCATTGCCTTCCCCTTCAGCGCATCTCATAGTCCCACTGATGGTTCGGTATGTTAAACTCTAGGAATCAGTTAGTGAGAAATGAAATGGGGCTTTTGACTTTCCTTTGGAGATCTATTGCGAGCTGCACGCCAATAATAACACGGCGTCATCTGTGTCCATTACAGGCTTACTTCTATTACTATGATAGCGAAATAATCCTGAAATTTCTCATTCGAGAAGGCCAATAAAAATATATTCTGCAGACCTCCGCTACCTAGGAGAGGACATTGTAGCTTTCAAGTCAGGGTACACATTTACAAAGTTTTAACACGAAAGTGTTTTATTCCGGGGTCCACCAAGACTTCACTGACGTATTTCCGTCACGGAAATACGTCATAGAACATAATACAAAGAAAGAAACCAGAAGAAAAAGTTCCACAAACATGCAAAATTTGGGAATCGAACCCACGACCTCTCGGTCCGCGACGATAGATCGCCGAGCGTTTAACCCATTGCGCCACAAACGCATTCGCAGAGAGCTACACAGACGCGCCTTATATATCTAACACTCCTCCGTGTACCCGCGCTCTTGCTCGGGGCGGTGCCGCCGCCTATGAGCAGAAAAGAGAAGTACTGCATTATGACACTAAAGCCCAGGATACATGGAGCGAACTTTCTCGACGAACTTCACGCGTCAAGTAACGACGCGGCGACACGACGCAGGATGTTTGCTGTGTTGCAATACATGCGGCGAACGCCGCCGCGCGTTGGCCGCCGTGTTGGCGGCGGTCCCGGCCGCCCGCTTCGAACTGAATTTGGCGTTGTCCTTGTAGAATTCACTTAGTTGGAAGCAAATGACTGCGTAAACGGCTTTCGCTTAGTCTCAGGCCGCTTCGACGACAGAGTATTATGGATAACCTTGAGTAGTTTTCGAGATCGCTTCTCGTTTCGAACGCGTCTAAGCCTAGCGAAAGAAATATCCGATGCCAACGCCATCTATCGGGGAAGTCGGGAGATAGGCATGACGACAGCATGTGGCCTCTGAGATCAGAAGATTTCTGTTGAAGGTTGTTGTAGAGAGCTTGCACTGCTTGTCTGTTTCCTCGCAGATCAGCGGATATGGGATGTACAAATACAACGCGATTCCTGAGAGATCATACTAGGAACTACTCAATCGGTGCAGAGACATGCAGACACGGCAACACCAACGCGATTGCAGACGACGCGAAAAGGCGCGCGCGCGCGAAACACCAGCATGCATTGCGACCGGAACTAGTGCCTCCTGATTGGCTGTCGTCCACCGCTGCGCGCTAGACGCTTCCGGCGGCGGCGTTCGCCCGAAAAATGTTTGGACAGGCAGATGGCTGCGGACGGCAAATTTCTTGACGCCGGCCGTGATGCCGCCCGAGTTCTTCGCTCGGACGCCGGTTATTCGCTTTGGTCGCGCACCGACAGTCGCTTCGGTGGTCTCACACGACGCCTCGATTAGTGGCATCTTTGGCTTGTACTCAGGGGAGCGTGCTCAATTAGCCATTGTCAGGCTAGTTTTTTGACGGTGACGATCCCTGTCTTGCGCGTTGTACGTTAAAGCGTATGCAGCTTCGGACGATGGTCATCGACGTCTATGGAGGAGACGTTTGGGTGCTCAACGCCTTTTAGCTAGACTTATATATCAATTGCAATAAACATTACTTTTGTGAAGACGCTTTCGCATACCGATGTCATATAAGGGAAACCAGGGTGGCCTTCGCTCATGTCGAACATCACAATCGGATTCCTACTGATGTCATGAAATATAGCCAGCCTTTAATTCTAGGATAAGAGTGTTTTGCGAACATGGGCCTTGGTTTCTCTCATTGCTTCAGACTTAACTGACTTGATGATGCCAGTACTTCGCTTTGGTCTCGACACTCTTAGTTCTTTCTTGGGGGTGCTCAGCCATTGTCACTAGTTTTCGCTCCCTACGAAAGTATGGCCGGGATAATCTATAATTTCTAGTTCTCTCTTTTTACTTTTCGCGCATTGTCAGGGAAACCAGTGGCCCTCCGCCTACGCTATCCCCGGAGTCGGGAGCGTTGGATGCTATAAAAATAATAGCATCAAGCGAAAGGAATTGCTTTATTTTACTGGCTCAAATTAATAAACGGAAGAAAATTTGTTAACGAATGGTGCGGACTGACAGTTTCCAATAATTGTGTGTTAGCGTTGTCTTTGTCAAACCTTTGTGATTGACTTTATCCTTTGAATATGTCGCATATGTCGTCATGTCATTTGCTCACGTTGCTCCAGGAATAGACACGTGACAGATAAAATCAGAGTCTGGGGAAAATATTGAGACAGGAACCATCGAAGGTCGTTGTAAAAGTCAGCCATAGATGTGTTGTTTAACCTGCTGCGTACCCTCATGCAATCCCTGAATAACGATATCTTATGGACCCATTAGCAGTCACAGGAATCTTGCTGCCTACCACAATACGAAACCATACCGCAACACGTTATATCGCGGTGTAATCGCAGCACCCCAGTTAAAGCTTCGTAATAACCTCCAGTATCCGTAGTGTCCTGGCTGCAACTTGGTTGCAATGACAATACATCACGCGGCAGCGCTCGACTGTTGCGGCTTCTGTTGCGGATCGGACACTCTCAGAAAGCGCGCGCCCTCATCACCCCTTATTTTCCTCTTCCTCCAAACTTGCGCTTTATGTCGCCACTCTTTACTCTCTTCCTCGTCGTTCATGTTATTCCCTCCAGTTTTTACAGCGAAACTGTTATAGGCTAGGTTCCAGCTGATCGCGTCCGGCAACGATAGTAGATACAGAGACCACAAGTAGATCAATAATTTCGGCTCCATGTGCGTGGTGGTTTGGCTCCATGTACGCGGCCGCAGTCGGCAAAGGGACTAATCGCTTTAAAAATGTTTTTTTTTCTGCTATTTTCGGCTGCTGCTTCTACTATTAGTAGTTTTCCAGAACAAGCGGACGTTAAATACAAGAAGAGTGCTTGTCTTTGCGTGCCACGCCGTCAGCTCGAATGAAAATCTGGACAAAATTAAAAAAGCGCTTCTTCTTTTGATATGCCAGCTGTAATACTACCACTCAGTGGAACAGCCCAAAGAGAGAGAGAAAAAGGTAAAGGAAAGAAAGGGAGGTTAACCAGAGGTTATCTCCGGTTGGCTACCCTGTACCGGGGGACGGGTAAAGGGATGCGAAAGGAGAGAGAGAAAAAAATAAGTAAAAATAAAGAATAAAAAGAAGGAAAGAAAAGAAAATCACACACGCACACAAAACAGAACTGTTTCTGTGGGCACTGTCACGCAGTCTGCGAAGGCGTTCTCGTGTGGCATAGTGTGAACGTTCCATCCTACGTAACACAGTGCAGAGTCACAATTTGTCGCTGAGTACGGTGTCTTTCAAGTAACGCAGCAGTGCCTTCAGGGCGGCTCGCGCCGCTGTTTGTGTAGGCCAGTTTCCAAGGATGTTCTTGTCTGTTATTGGGCGTTTGTCCAGTTGATCTATCGTCGCTGAGAGAGCTGCTCTCTGCGGGTTGAAACGAGGGTACTCACAAAGAAGGTGTGCAAACAACCCAAATACTTCGAATACTACAAGGGCGACTTCCCTGATTAGCACGTGATGCATAAAATTTGAGGTAGATTGATGCAAAACATCTTATATTTGACGTACATAGACTGGCTAGGCAAGTAGAACACGAAGCTTTACAAACTTTGCAAACTATACTAAAAGTAAAATTAAATTCTGGGGCTTTAGGTGCCAAAACCAGTTGCCGTAGTGAAGGGCTCTGGATGAATTTTGACCACCTGGGGTTCTTTAACATGCACTACAACGCAAGCACATGGGTGCTTTTGCATTTTGCCTCCATCAAAAATGCGGCCGCCGCGGCCGGGTTTCATCACAAGACCTCGTGCCCAGCAGTGAAACGCCTTAGTCACTGAGCCACCGCGGTGGTTTGCAAAGTATGCTAATAGGTACAATATCTCATTGAAGTCATCCGACTGATTTAACAAGGATTGCAACAAAAATTGTCATACTATGCTACTAATATATGTTTTTTCAGGTGCTTGTAGTTGCCATTTACCACACGAACTATCACTACTATCTATCAACTAATCAGTAAATCAACTATCTCCTATATCAACTATTTAGGCTGTATTTAAAAACTAAATTAACAATCTATAAATTTGTGGTAAATATCAATCAACTATTTAGGTTGTATTTAACAACTAAATTAACAATCTATAAATTTGTGGTAAATATATCTACATTACCTAGAAATAACCATAAACATCGATGGCAAATTTAGGTCTATTGAAGCCATTCAATACGCATGTTTTTCTTTTCCAGGTATATCATCCGGCACACGCGACTGCCAGAAGACCTAAAAGAATGCACGTAATTTACATGCACTTTGTTATTTTGTACTGTTCTCGAATTAGAGAAAATAAAAAAAGAGATCGAGTGCTATCGATTTGCGCTGTCTTGTCAGGTGCTTATCTGTATTTGGGCAAAGCAAATGGAGGTGATTACAGCATCAGGCACCATCTTTCAGACAGGTCATCAGGACACGTGATTTATGCGGCGCTAATGTCTCTTCCGCTGCAGCGCAATTTGTCGCGCAGAAGAGAGGCAGAAAGCCACAGGACGCTATTACGCAAGAGGCTAAATCACGCAAGTGAAAAGACTGCAGAAAAAAAATTTCATGCGCATAGACAATGCAGAAATACTTGGTGCATGTTTCAATAATATCTTTGTGCTACGTAGAAGAAAAGTATGAATAATTTTCAGATGTAAACGGCAGTAAAATAAAAAAAGATTGTAGTGCGGGTAATCATAATTCCGTATGAGAATTTTTTTCAAGCTTCAAAGCTCCCTTATCGTCATGTACTCTATAACAGCCCTAGTTCATCCCGACATATTGCAGATGAAAATGACCGCATCAGAAAAAAAGATGGAAATATAGCAGGAGAAAGTCAGCGCTAAAGGAACGAGAAATATATAAAAGAACATGCTTTAAGGCCGTGGTATAATCAAAGCAAGAAAGCGCGCCAAGCCCGAAAGCTGCCTACGGAACGAGTTCACAACAATCACAAATCCTAGTTATCCCTAAGAAATTGCTTAAGATTGCTGCTGCCTATGACGTGTGCAAGAATGATAAAGCTCGAATAGGAATACGGGAATGATGGCGGTGCTCCTAAAGCGAGATTGGTGCCTCTCTCTGTTCGCCGATATAAAAAACGGGCGTAAAACCACACGATAAATATTTACGTAAAGTTATATACATACTCAATATAAAGTATGAGTAGGCAGAATAAAATAACCGGTTGCTTGTTTTCTCAACAGGAAGGTAAGAGGAAAATTTCTAATTATGTTTCTAGGACGACCGATGGTCGAAGAAAATTGGAATGCACAGAGAAAGGAATTTCGGAATAGGGGCTTGTAGAGAAGTCTTAAATGCGCATACGATTCTTCAATATTAAAACTGTGGACATGCCTCAGACCGCAAATGGTTCGTCGACGTCATCTGCGCCGTGCGTTTGTTCATGCAAACAGTATGGCCACCAGATATTGCTTAGCTGCTGTAGTAATGGACCGCCTTACCGCTCATTTCTTTAACTCTATGTTGCAGACAGGGCTTCACAATTGCGTGTGACAATACTTTTGATTCCCCACGGCTAAGATTATTGTCACATAAAAAATATCTAAGATTGAGAGAAGAGTACTGAAGGAAAAATGCTTTTGCGTTGTAAGCAGAGGAAGTTCTACCCCAGACATTGACCAACTGGGCGAACAAATTGCTCAAGCCATCCGCGAGGCACATGACGAGGGAAATGATGGAGCGAGAAGTCCATATACCTGGAACTGCTTAGACTTGGTCATATTTTATAACGACGACAAGATATTACATTCCTGTAACTAGCAGTGAGAGGCTGTTTTTCTTTGTTTTTTCTCTCCAAACGCATCTGGATAAAGTGCTCTCCACAAAGCTTTTTCACTCGTAGTGCTGCAAGTAGGGCCAACGAGCACGCATCCCTATCATGAAAAATCCATATGCCCCATGAATCCCATATCCAATAATCTATATGAAACATGTAGTATCCCATACAAAAACCCGTTTTTCCCGCATATCATATGATGTTATTGGATGTAGGAGTTATGGGAAATGCGGCTTTTTATTCAGTAGGCACGTGTGGCCTGTAATGGCGTAAATGATCTCACGTGGGCTAAAAAGCCAGAAATAAGATGCCAACCAGAGATCATATTGAAATCTTTTTGCGCACACAATCGACACGGACACAGTGAAGGGGGGACACACGAGCGCTTGCGTCCGTGTCGATTGTGTGCGCAAAAAGATTTCAATATGAATTCGTACCAACTCGCCCAACTATCAGTTCTGCAACCAGAGATCATTTTCAGAGTTTTGGTTGAAATGAACAATGATTTAGAACAGCGCAAGAAGACAGACTACACAAAGGAGCGCCAATTAGCAACCGTACTGTTTTTCCATGGTGAAAACCGACATGTATGCGTGCAGCGCCCAGTACAAAGAAACAAGAAAATATACACATCACTTTCAAGATACGCCAACTCTCCTCTTGATTAAGGCTGTCGGTACTCTACAGCAGACGCTTCAACGGCATACCCCCCCAGCACGCTTATAAGTTTCCTACCTACTCGCGTAGTCCGCGATAATATATGCTAGGCTTTGAACGTCACCAAGAAATGACGTCGTAAACAATTTCAAACCTAAAAGCAATTTTTTAGTAATTTCACCAGCACTTACTTTTTCATGATGACCATTACTGGGCTTCCATAGTGAGGGTATGCTGCGCATAATTAGCAGAATAGAACCCGGTAGTTGCTGCGCGTGCTTAAGAGTTTTGTCGTTGTTCCTCCTTCTAGCGCTCGAAATGTTTGCTGCACTGCTAAAGCGGGACAGAGTGTTGATAATGACGTAATACAAGATTGCACTCCCATTAAAGCCGTTTTTTTCTGCATTTGTCCTGTATAAGGCTCGCGTTGAAGGTACGAGAATGGTGGCATAGTGATCAATTTTAAATTGTAGTCGCATCAACCTACACACAGGAATACTGCAGACTATTTCTAAAGAAATCGAAGGACTTGCTCACAAAAGTTACATTTTGTATAAGTTGGTGATTGTTGCGATGTGCTGAGGCAATGATTTGAAACTTTTCGACAGACGCTTGCTAAATATGAAATTCCTCTTCAGGCAGGAAAGTACTGACACGCGTTCAGCAGTACCTTTCCGGTGCTCGCGCGAAAAAATATGAAACAGTTTTTACATCAAATATCACGTACACAGAAGTTAAATTTCATTGAGAAAGCTATAATCGCCGCCATATGTAAAAGTTGATAAGCGCAGAAAAAGCAAAACAAGTCAGCAGGCCTCATTTCAAGTTTTTTCCAGCGATTCTTGCGCTCCCGTGGAAAAGGCCTGCATTGTACTAATGAAATATTCATGACCGGGAGAAAAAAAATCACGGGTTTCTGAACATTTGACTACAAACCCTTGCTTTCTAAAATACTTGCAATACAGTGTAATGAATTTCAAACACGCCGCCCCCCCCCCCTCAAATAAATAAAAGTACAACAGTACCGTTTCTACATGTTACACACAAACGAACCAGTCTTTCTTCATCGATCGCTAGAGTGAAAGTTGTCTTCTATGTGCACTGCTAATTGTATACCTCGTTTCATTTTTTTGTTTTGTTTTGTTTTTACATTTCCAGAGGCACGCATAGAAGAGCGCAATAACAACAAGGTAATCAGAGGAACAGCAAAAGAAGCCGTGGTTGTCTTGGTTATGCACCGGACATACTACAATGCCAATATACAAACTGCTTGCTATTTAGCAGAGGGTAGAGCTAGTCCTTGGTTAGTCTATGATAGCTTAAATTACATGCTTTGCCATTTACAGCATAACTTGCCTTTTCGCAAAAAATAAAACAAAAAGAAACAAGAAGTAGAGAAGGAGGCCATAAACAGCGCCAGCCTGCTATTCAGCGCTCTCTTTGTGCCATGTCATTTTAGCCAGCTCTGTATCTGACTCTATGACTTCAAAGTTATAGCAGCATCCATTTTAGCAGATAAGTGCATCACATTACAGATGACTTCAAACGAAAGCCTAATGCATGCAAATAAGCAAAAGTCGATTAGTTACTCAAGCTAATCAAGCAAGTTTAGTGGCTGCGTATCAAAGGCTAAAAACGAAAGTGATTACACAGTCAGGTGCCAAAATATTTGTTTTTTTGTTTTGCTTTTTTATGGGTTTTGCGCACCTGTCAATGGATCCTGCTGTTGTAATTCTCAAAAAAAAAAAAAACTCTCGACGTCTCGAAGTTCTTTGAAATATCCGGAAGTGGGAAAAGCACCTGTACACTAGGAAAGCTGTCGTACAAGAACTACTACAAATTTTGGTGACTACTTCTATGAAACGTAAGAGAGGCCTATATGAGCACCGTAGAAAAACTTGATGTACTACCTCACATCACTAAGGTTGCATCAAAAATAAGAACAGAACAATAAATCAGGCCTACACCATTGTCACTACATTAGATTCATTTAAAAATTCCCCGCACTGGCTCATTGTTGTTCAGTTTTTGAATTCTTGCTGCTACGCTTATTGATATGATTTATTTTGGGTAAGAATATTTAGTAAACGAAAGCATCGCAGATAAGTTTAAATGAAAACAAAACAAAATATTCGTTTCACATTTCTCGAAACACTCACTATTCTCTCATGCGGTGAAAGTTTCGTTAGAACCTTACCCACGCTTCTACGAGAAACAGATGGCCTCATAACGAACCTATTTTGAGCATGTATTTGTTTTCTAAGGCAGGTGAAAGTAAAGAAATCATGAAATATATAAATTATAGCGTTATGTTCGGGAGCGCCATTTCGAAAACATTACAAAAGCGAATCTAATGTGGGTAACGTTTTCTTCTAACAATACTACTATTGGTATAGTAGTGCTACCGAAATCCCGGGGAAAGTTATGAGCGAGAAAGAAAGCAGTTATTTTTCTTGTCTTTTTTTTCTTCGCATATGATTCTTTTTATTTATTTCTTTCAGGCGTTTTGAAGAACGAGCTATTTCTTTTTCTGTCTTTTTCTTTTGCGTTCCTGTTCGGTTCGTGTTTTGGGCAGTCGACACCATAATGCGTACAGAAGGCACGAAGCAGGGGGGGACGCAGGCCACCATATGGAAGGCCTGAAAAAGTTATCACATTTAATCCCCTTCCTGCCCCCCCCCCCCCCCTTAAAAAAAGCAGCAGCATTTGGGCGAAGCCAAAACTCATTTTCAGATTATTTTGTATAACAAAAACCAGAAAACACCTTAAAGAATTATACTAAGCTCGGGAAGGGTGGTATCTTTTTTTATGTTTGTGAAGAAGCCACCAAAATAGAATGAGAAAACGATAGCTTAACGCTTTTTAACCTCATGCGCATGTTCTAATAGAAAAGGTATTAAAGGCAGGTTGGTAGTTATTCTCTTTATTTATTTATTTATTTTGCTCTGTTGCTAGGCGTGCTTGTTTTGCACCGCAAATACAAAATCATACTGGGTGGCGTTATTTTACCAGCGTGACTTTGACCAATACTGCGTGAGGAAGGCCCACTGAGGTAATAAGTGCACAAGTATACACCAAAAACAAACAACTTTCCGTCGTTTCGATACCTGAATAGTGTCCCGCGGAACACAAAGAATTTCTACATGTTATTTCACTCCACGTCATGCATTCTTTCGTATGAGATGTGCAACATTATGACAATAAGGCAGATTTGGGCTGGTTGATGGAAAAGGGAGTAGTCTCGCTTGCTCTTGATGTCGATATTTATATTGGCGCCACCGTTGTTGTTTTTTGTTGCTTTTTTTGTTTTCAAAGTAGGCTCAAATGGCTGAACCGGTGTGCTGGGTGATAGTTGATGCTCCAGGATATGCCACTCATGCCTTAGTAGCCTGAAGTGCAAGAGATTCGCACTTGTAATTTGCCTTCCACGTGCAGCCCCTCTACAGCAATTCTGAACCTCTTGAAGCCGATAGGAGTTCACCCACATGTATGTTCTCGATTTCGCCTGTGGTAACGAAACCGAACTATTATGAAAACATCACCTCAAATGCTTAAGTCTCGTAAAGAAATTCCATTTGTGTATTTGTACTGCCATTTCTCTATTCCTCGTGATTTTTGGTGAAAGCTTTTGTTCTACGGAGCAATTAGTGCAGTCCAGGCCGCTGCAGATACGCGGGACACACATTTGCAGTTTTTAATCGTTGGGGAAGGAGTCCTCGATGTACTAACATGGATGGCAGGTCGAAACACACAGATCAGTTCGATCTCATTGGACAGTACAAAATATAAATGTATTACTGCACAGATCGCTATACAGCTCCACATTCTCATAAACGCTTATATAACCTGTGTCTTCTACAAACATATATAAAAAATCGTCTTTTGGCGCAGACGACGGGCTGACCCATGCATGTGTGCACGTGATCTTTACTATCGTTATGTTTATTACACTTTGTTGATCATTTTATAATTAGTGATTAATATTATGTAATTTGTATTTTGGTCTAGAGCTGATAAATGAAGAAATGGAAGTGGAGAAATCAAACGAAGAAATTCATGTATTTTCTCCCTCAAAATCTACGCAGCATTCATTCTTAACAAAACAGAGAATTATTTTGGTTCGTTGCTCTTTAAGTTCTCAGCTAAACATTTCAATTTAAAATTGCAGGTAATTTCCCCTTATGTATTTCCTAGCTTCATGTCTGCTTGCTTTAAGTGGCTAAAAGTAATAAAAATAAAGAGATCTCTTTATTCTTCTCGCTTACTAATGCTTTTCTTTATTTTTTGGATAAGATTTTACCTGACCATGAGGTGGAGAAGCAGGAAGAATGTGCTCTCTGCTACATTTTTTTTAACTGTATACAATGAGATGTTGGTGCATGTTAGTCATACATGAGCTCCTCCTAAGTCATACATGAGCTCAGAAAAAACAAAGTTAGACAAAGAATACAGAAAAGACTATAGTGACAACAGTTGCAAAGTCCAACCATACACATAATAAAATTGATTGTTTCTGGGTAGTTCGGCAAGAGTTCCAATGTTTTTGTTGACGTACACATGGCGGCCCTCGTTGGAAAAAACACAGTACACAAAAACAGACACAGAAGAACCCAACCAACATTTATTTCAATACTATGTTGGCTAAAGCGCTATTAGTGATGATTACTTAAATAAAATGCTGATGGTCATGCAAACAATAAAAAATAATCAAGTACTGAAATACGCACAGTCACATGTCGTACCTCAACGCGAGGTTGACAAACACAATAATGTTCAGATGCATGCAAAATATCAGTTAGAGGCTTGGATGTACAAAAAAAGAAGAAAAAAAAAGCGTCTGCATGGAACACAATGCCCGCCTTTCAATGTTTGGAGAATGCCATGTAAAAACATAGTCCCTAAAGCAAATGTATATGCCCCCTTGTTATAAGCTTGATTCCCTGGTATATTAGCTGGATAAAACCCAAGTTGCTAGGACAACAGTTTGTAGGGAACTATAGAGCTTCAACTACACTACGTAGCTTCGATCAGTGGTTACCGCGCTTTCATTTAGGTTGTATTTAACATTAAATATGAATTGGCGGAAGGAGAATTTACAAAAAATATCTTATTCTACCGAGAAAAGACGTAGCAAAAGGAAAAAAGTGGGATTGAAACCCGGCGTGCCTCTATAATATCAAGCCTATCGCAGTATAGTGAGAGAAAACACTGAGCCCATTTTATTAACAACTCAGTGGTATACAATTTTCTGACCGGTAGCATCCAATGATATCTCAAAAACCGGGTAAGCTTACGATACGTTAAAAAATGTATACTGTGATTGCAATTAAGAAAGTGGCGTTGTGAAATGAAAATGACCTGGCTATTATTGTACATTCAATCTCAAGTGAACTTACAATGTTGTTGTACCTAATGCGTATAAAGCGCACTCAGTACTATAAGATTCCTTGGCGTTGTAAATTGAAAACGACCTGGCTATTATTGCACATTTAATCTCAAGTGATCTTACAATGTTGTACCTAATGCATATAAAGCGCACTCAGTACTATATGATTCCTCATAGGGAGCTCGTAGTTATTGTTGCGTAGAAAAATCATAAAATATCTTTTTGTGGACATGCCTCCTTTGAGCATAGGCGGAACGCACTTCTGCTGCACAGGAAGAATTTTCAAGACAACATCGATATAGACGGTATGTACTGTAACAAAGAAAAACAGAAATGAAGGATGGAAATATCACCCCGTTAGACTCATGCCATGCGCCCTTTATTTTGAAACCTTCTTGTTTCCGTTTTAGGTATAGAGTTTCTTACAAATCACTCAATGTGCAATATGGCGCTACAATCTACACGAGTTTCCTAAAAGAAAAAAAAGAGTAGAACGCTGTAGCGTTATCGGGACCTGTTTGCATCGCATCGTTCGCATACGGCAAGTAGGCTTCATTGACTGAAACACTGAACGTGGGAACGCCAGCTTACAAAGACCAAGCTTACACCGATCCCCTTAAAGTCGGCTTCACTTTTAAACTGAAATGCATTGCTGGAAAGTCATTTTTCCAGGGGCAATATAAGTGGTCTTTTGCTAAAATGTGAAGGCCCTAGCACCTTTTATTGCGATAGCAATTATATGGACACTCCAAAGCAGATTTCTGCCGTCGGCGTCGCCGTCGTCGTCGCCGTGAGGTTCCGTATGACGACAATGGAGATGAAATCGTCGCCGCGCGCCGAACGCTGTATGTGCGAGTGAAAGGGCGCGAGGGACGCGCGCTTTCACGGGGAGTGAACCCACGGCGGAGAACAAACGCGCGTTCTGCGCCGTGCTCCCTTAAGGGCTGCAGAAGTAGGCGTCTCTTTCCTCCTTTACAATCACCATATATGTAGAGCAAACGTGCCTTCTTCCGACGTGCGAAAGGCCGTGGGGGGGGGGGGGGGGGGGAAGGAGGCGACGTTTAGCTGCGGCACCAAGTGCGTATTTATATAAAAACGTTGTAAGGCGAGAAGGTGGTAAAGACTTCCGACGCAGGTCGACGAGTGTCCCGTTCTGATGTGGTCGAAAACCTCAGAGCCGCCCCCAGAGGACAAACGCCGCACGCGTTTTGTGCGAACGCGGGCAAAACGCCGACGGCGTCGACAACAGTTCTGCGTGCTGCCGGTGCTGCTGCATGTCCAAGTTTATACAGCTGATAAAGCTACTATCATTACTCCGTATAGCTCTCTACAAACCTGCTATAGTAATTGATGCTTCGCCTTTCGGGTGAAATTGCGAGAACTTTTTGTTCACCAAAACCTTCCACCACGTGGAGGGTCTGTGCGGTCGATGTGGTCGGATCATTTTCTCCGCCACTCGCGATCACACTCCGGTTGCCGACGCCGGATTTTCTGCGACACGAGGCCCTAAACGCTATCGCGTTAAACGCGAATCAGAAAACTTAAATGGTCCGTGGCAGTGATGTTGAAGATGTGCAAAGAGAATCTCGAGTAAATATCAGTAATAAACATGCAAGTGCACGAAAAATACGTCCGAAAATTACGCCAGGAGAGGCAATATAGAGTGCACGCGCTTCGATTGCTTTGTGGTGCTGCTTAGCTTGTAAATTGTGTTTTCACCAGCAATGCAGTGGGAGTTTACCTATACCTCCTCAAGGCTTTAGGTATTTACCACAACAGCCGGCGTCAAGCAAGTGCACATCGGAACTTAAAACCTGCGCCAAAAAGTTGGAGGACGCTTAAGCTTCGACTTTTAGGAGTAGAACGCGATAGCGTTATGGGGACCCGTTCGTATCGCAACGCGCGGCTGTTGGTCTGATAGAAATGCTGGAAAAGGGGTTTGTGTTTGAGTTTCCTCGTAGCAGAATTAGGTTTTCTCGTACATTCAAATTACAATCCGACGCCGATTGGTAAACAACCCGACTGTGAATCCGACGCCGAATGATAAAGTCGTACCTTACCATTTTCCTGACGGATTTCACTGCGAGAAATTAAATTTTTGTTCACCAAAACCTTGCACCACGTGGAGGGCTTGCGCGGTCGGAGTGTTGTACAGTGTTATTTCAAGCGTGCTTTATGTCTAATGCAATTCTTCAGTCTAGCCAAGCGGGGATTATTTGTTGTATTGCACGCCACTTTCGGGTTACCGCACGCAAACAAATAGCATGACGCATAATTATTTTGCCCTTTTTGTCCCGGGCCTTTTTCTCTTGGAGAAATAAAATTAATCTTGAATCTTGAATCTTGAATTTGGGTATTTTTCGGTGTGGGAGGGCGATTTAACTCTTGTGGGACGCGGGAAAACCAGTCAACTTTCTGAGATGTTAGGGGACTGTGCAGCTTTTTTGCCACCCCTTCTTGAGCTACGGATTAGGTAATAAGAAAGTAGGCATATTGACAGGCCTAAGCAACAAGCCATATGAGCAAGATGTTGCGAAGACAAGGGATGGAGGGGGGACAACTATCTCTATCAACGGTGACTGGGCTGTTTTGGTTCGGTGGTCCCTCATCATATTTCTGCACACGTACTCTCATTAACACTTAGTGTGATCACTCAGATACAAGAGTAACAAAACACTTATTCCGAAAAGAATGGTTGCAGAAATGCAAGCAAATACATACGTCGTCAAGAACAAAGTCTAGATTATGAAGCACCCCCATACACTTCAGCAGTGGTGAACAGCAACTTTTAGGCGGCATCGAATAATAAACTTTTCCATTAGCGTAATATTGTCGCTTCTAATTTTATTTGTATCTATAGTATTAAAAGGTACAACTATTGCTTCGTGACACTTGCGCCAAAAAGAACATAAATTAGTTACCTAGATTTACGGTGAGCATCCATCACATCCATGCTGAAGCTCTCACTCAGTGATGTCGACGTGGGTGTTCCTAAATCACGGCCACAGCGGCGACGAGGTGCGTAATACTCTCAACAAATTCTTTAAAATGTATGCGAACCCATATTCGCTCATGGCTGCACGAGAACAAAACTGTTTTTCGCGCTCGCCCGCGACGAGGGATTTATGAGGTACTGATGACTTCCTGACGACTTCGAATGTCACCGCGAGCGTGGAGGAAATGAACATCGGGATTCAGAAACGACCAATCAATGAGAGACAAGTTCAACAAAGGCGCCTTCGAGGATAAGGGGATGGCGTTAGTGAAAAATGCGCATCTGTGACGGGTGGTGTGCATTGATTCCTTTGTAACGATACCGCCGCGCTCAAAGTCGATAACGCGCCTTACAATACTTAGACCTCCACAACTCCCCCTCCCTCTTTCTGATTCTGGGTCGATTCAGACCAGCCAGTCGAACGCGTCCGTCTCTTTTCGCATTAGCCGCTCCGCTGACCCAGAGAGGGGCTGATTTCTCAACCCCTGCTCTACGAGAGACGAGGTGCTCCTGGTTTGAATAGCAAATGCGGGGGGGCATAGGATCACTGCAGAAGGACCGTTCTTAAATTTAACGGTGGTGCGCTTCTATTGTAATAGAATCCTCTGTTGAGCAAATCATTTCGTGTTCGTTATAATGGCTGCCTCGCATTGTGGAAATGCGTGTAACCCATATTGCGGAGGAGATTCAAATGACGCGAATATATCCCGTGGGCCCGGGAGCTTTAATTTGGCGAGAACTTGGGAATGAGGGCTGCCGATCTTTAACAAAAGACTCGCTTGTGGCGTTGATTGGCTGTGGTGTTACAAAATACAACGAGCAAACTCGTTAATGATCAGGAAACCAGGGCACAGACGATTGTAGGAGCGCCTAATCCCTGGCTTTCTGTTCATTCACAAGTACGTACCGACTGACCCAGCTAGAAACTCTGTTGACAATAAACAAGAAGTGGAGCATAAACTAGGAACCCGCATCGGACTCAAAAATATACAGAATGCCAACGCTCGTGTGGGCGTAACAATATATTAACAGAAAAACAGATGTAATAAATATAAGCGCTCCATGTTCGGCTTAATATACACGCAAATAAGACAATCATACGCTGCGCTGACATTCAGAAAGTCCACTACACAAATGCTCGTGAGAAGCACGGCGAGTGAATAGAGTGGCGAGAGGAGCTCGCGTCCACGTGTTCTTGAGAGCATCTTCTAGGAGTTGAAGAAATGCAAGTGAGTTTTGCCGAAATCCACAAGGTGCAAGAACATTTAGGAATAAATAAAAAAACTGATCAACCCTAGAGCTGCAGGAAGCTACAAAGGAAGCAGATACGGCTTTCTCGCAGATACGGCTTTCTCGGAAAGAAAGCGCAGCTGTTAAAAAAAATTAGTCCCTGTCCAGGGGATTCAAACTGAAACCGACGCCCTGCAGAAGCGATTGCTCTACCATCTGAGCCAACCAGGAAGCTAGTAGATCGGAGGGCAAGGATGAAATAATCGATAAGTCAAAGCGGAGGGTTTCCTTTGTAGATCCGTGCTTCTCTCACGTGTATGACAGAAGAACGCACTCATATGTATACTTATGTGCTTTGTGGTAGCGGCGTACGCATATGTGAAAGTTGCCCCAAGAACTTTGGAACCGATCCGCGTGTACAGTGCACAAGCTTACGCATGCGGGCGCTGTTTGGCGGTGCAAGACTCAGAGTTTGCAACACTGCGCTGCGTCTTGGGGGCACGTTGAATAAATAACCTTCCACAGACAAAGAATCGTCATTATTCAGTCAACTTAAGAGTGAACACAAACGCATGTACTACACAGTCGAAATGAGCTCAATATATGAGCGAACGTATTTAGCTGGTACATGCGAACAACTTTGATTCGATGTGCGATTTTCGGTATACGTCCTTACCCTGTAAGTGATTTCAGGTGTATTCAACTTTGCTTAGTCGAGTGTGCGTATATATAGTCATGCCAAGGGACGCTCTATTTCTCAATCATTGATTCTGTGAACCGGTGCGTGATCATTTCAGAACGCGTGAAGTATATGACTTGAAGGATAAATAGGCTGTAGTCCTTAGTATAGAGTAGACGCTTCGTTTGCGCACTTTGTAGAACGGGAGGTTTTACGCTTAGGCTTTATCACAGTTGTAGTGAAGTCAACGTTCATATCGACTGGTGCGATTTGTAAGGATGAAGAATCAATGAGTTGCAGTAACAGGGCACCGACTGAGCGTAATGTCAATCGGCTACCCCTTTGTTGGTTCTATTGAATAGTTACCGCTGATTGTATAAATACGTCAGAGCCAATACATTCCGTGATTACCAAAGAACATACGTACCACCCGATATGTTGTACAAAAGGATTATCTCTCTTCTGCTATATACTGTAAAGGTGAAATACTTGCTAGTATGTTACTGACAACTTAATAGTTAGACTTCATGTTCTGGCATCCTCACATTTCTTTTTTCTGCTCTGAGTTTTCCCTCCTGAATAATGAATGCATACTTCATAAACTCCCCGGACATGAATTTGGTGCCAATACACTTCCGCATGCAGGCGTCGTTTATATGCTCCTGCATGAGTACCCCTAAACCAGCTCTTCCCAGAATTAAAATTTTGCTGGTTATATTCATGGAAAATGGGCATTCTTTTATGAGAGTATCATAATTTGAAATGGATCCATAAAATGCTCCGGCAATTTCAGCGATGATTTATGTATCCTTTTGTTCACTACAAGAACAATCCTCAAACTACAAGCCAATGCTATAGATAGGGTGTGACATGCCTTCCGTTCTTATTTTCGCCTTGCAATTATCTCACGGAACGCTTCCGTTGTGATCGACAACGCCTTCAAGCACCTCCCTCTACTCGGCAAGAAGAAATCTTCATGTCGCTGTCGATACACGTTCAGTGCATCCCTGCAGTTACCACCTATAATATAAGCCAGTCATTCAGACGCCTAGCATCTCTAGAATCGCTCAACAGGGTTATCGTTAGTAGCTTGATGTTATTGGCCGCAACATGTCTACATGGCTGAAACGGAACTGTCAGTGCTTCCAAGTGAAAGAAGTTCCTTTTGTCGGCGTCACACTAACTCATGCTAACTCGATCGTTGCTGCAAGAGGAAGCCGGAGAACGACTGATAAAAAGTTCTTACAAGAAATAAATCACATGCTCACAAAAAAAATGTACCACTGAACAACACACCACAACGATGCCCTCAAATCGAAAGACGCGTCATTTACAGAGAAGTCCAGACGACATATATGAAAGGGGTCGAAATATCAAACCTAGCAGCGTCCGAGAACAAGAAAGAACGTTTGACAAGCGAAACTACTGGCGCGCACAAGGCTCAAGGACTGTGCTGCTTCCTTTGCGAAATGAAAGAAAAAATTATAATAGATATTAGTACGACCTTCGATTTATTTATTTCTATAGGTTAACTTCATGGAGCAACACTGAGTTTAGGAGTGGAGTCGTAGAGGAACTAACGTGGCGGTTTGTACATGTTGGTATGACATGATTGAAGCTTTCAGCGTGCAACACGACGAGGACGAGAAGTAAACATGAAAAACACGAGCGCTGACGCACGAGCGCTCATATTCGATGTTTACTTCTCGTCCTCGTCTTGCTGTGCGCTAAAAGCTTAAATCGCACAGTAATGTGTCGCATAATTTTTAACGCCTTCAAATAATAAACGTGCCCCTGCAGCACAGTATACTTGCGTTTTTGCTTTCCGCCCCCATCTTTAGCGGTCACCGTGGCTGCAAGCCTAACCCGCAAACTTGCGTTCAACATGAGTGTATCACATTCACTTTGTGACTGCGGATGATGACAGAACTTTCTCGAGGCAAATATTCCGTGTTTGGGTTTATGGAATTTTAGTGCACTGGAAATGAAGAGAGACCTGAGCGCTTTTAGCTGCAACAACCGATAATATAGGCTAAACGTTCTGCGGTGGTGTTTTGCAACGATGCGGTACTTCGTTTTACTCTATGATATGCAAAAATGGCGCGCTATAAATCTGCCCTATAGCAGTGAATGCACTGGCGGACATGGCAAATGAGCAGCTGAACGCTACCACCAGCAAGATACATCAGCGCGCTAGTTTCGTGATGATATGACATCTGAGAAGCAGGAGATGCGTCCTCGAGACGATGTCGCGTAGCAGCAGAACGCAGTTGTTAATGTTCTGCTCGCCGGCCGCTCGAATACATTAATCCCCAAAGCCAGGGGCGTAGCCAGACATTTTTTTCGGGGGGGGGGGGGTTCAATGGCATGACCGGGGGGGGGGGGGGGGGGCAAGCTTCTGCTTTCCTCTAGGTCACGTGACCGATAATAAATATTGGTAGTTTAAGCAGACTCTATACATGTATATCAAAGACATAGGACCGCCCCCCCCCCCCCCCCCCCCCCCCTCGCGTGTGCTTGTGAAGAAATTAAGTCAAAAGTAAAGTAAGCTCAGTAAATACCTTAAGTACGACAGGTACAGTGGGCGTTTCGAGCAACGGTCTCTCATCGCGCCACTGAATGGACCAGTCTTCGAAAACGCATCATTGAGACGACCAGTGCGATCGGAGAAGACACCATTAATTGTTAATTTCCGTTAAGCGTAGATGGCGTCGTCCTCGTCGGGGCGAAGTGCGTTTCACAAGTCAAGGACGGCTATACACGTGAAAATGCACGTGTGACCAGGCTATACCTACTCCCATAGCAATAGCTTGTTCGCTGCGTCTTTGCGCTAGAAAACTTAAGTACGCGCAAAAACGCGTAAGGCTTTTTTTTTTTCGAAGCTTTCGTCGCCCTGCTCCCTCATACGAGAGGGTTGCATTTCCTGCGTCAAGTGCATGGGCCGCTGCGTCTTCCGCCGTGTGCGAGCGTGCAGCCGTCATTTGCCTTTACGTCAACAGATTCTGAATTTTACAGAATATTTCACCGCACTGCATAGTTATGGCATGTGTACGCATTTTAAGTAGTGCGTGAAACTCATTTCTGCTTCACTTAGGCCGGTGCAAACAGGAAGCGGCTTTGTACCTCACAGAATCTCGACTGATTGGTGTACTATATTGATGCAGGAATGAACTCCGGTATTGTTCAGTCCATAGTGCACATAACCAATTTCTCAGGACGCGTGAACTCCGACGAGAGCTGTCAGCGCCTGCAACAAGAGTTCACTTACGCTGTACTGCGCACAGCAGTAATTCATGCTTGTCGGCTGTCTGTTTCGTGCATTCTGTTGCGAGTCGGTGGAATTTCACTGCTGGCATCAACCCCTTCGTGTGTACATTGCTGGTTTGGGATTCCACAACAAAACAGCAACTACCAGCCTTCCGTAATTGCTGGTTTGGGATTCAACAACACAACAGTAATTACTATATATCCTTCCGTAGGGGCGCAATCGCAAACAAGCGACGTTTCTCGCGCAGACTAAGCCTACGTTCACACTTGGGAAGCGGCAAGCGGGCGGAAAGGCCAAAGTGGCAGGAAAATTTTTTCCGCGCCTGTCCAAGTTGTTCACATTTGTTTTGCTACCGCCGCGGCCGCCGCTGCCGTTTTCGTCCAGATCCATCTAGTCTGCGTACGTTTGTCGGCGTGGTGGCGCTCGTTATCGCATTATTTCGAGCGGTATGTTCATTCTTTGACCCACGTACCGTCATCAAAAGTGATCATTTTACGCAACTTCGCGTGTCATCTGCGACCTTCGGTAAATTCCTCGTTGGCGTTCCGTAATTCTCCTCACACGGGCGCGGTAGCGCTGAGTCACACGTTGGTGCCTAGGCGTGATAACATTTTTTAATAGCTTTTATTTACAAGTTGTAATAACATTTCATCATTTCGTATTTTCGGCGCCTCCAGGACACCAGGGCAACGGGAACACCACAGCTTAAACCCGGGCTGGCCCTTGTGTTGGGGCTCGCCAAAGCCTGCGCGTCCTACGTGAGACCTACGCTCCCAATCTATCGTCGCGACGAGAAAAGCACCCCGCGACTTCTGCAACATACCGTACACGTGCGAGGAGAATTATGGAGCGCCAACGAGGAATCTGCCTAACTATTGTCTGCCATGGAAGTGGAAGAAGAAATGGCTTTTATACTTCTACCTGCTTGTTTTCTAGAAATGGACAATGAATAAACGGAAGACGCGGACACCTCGGAAACGGCGGTCGTGGGTTCGCCTGGCTTTGCAAAAGCGCGAGAAGTTGGGTCACGCCAAGGCTTCGTTGCCGCACCTCTGGTCGCGCGACGTTGAATACTATCGCGAGTATTGCTGACAGTACGTTTTAGTGCCACTCTTGTCGTAGAGCAAGGGCTGGTTCTTGATCGCGTCGATCAGCATTACAGCCTACACTTTTGGTGCCATGTTCAATTTTACGACCGGTTGTTTACATGCTAGTGTAGCTTCCAGTGAGGAAGAACGACTTTCCGCTGCGTTTCCGCTTCGTCATGGCGAAAAAAACGGCCCGAGACCGATTTGGCTCGCAGCCTATTTTTCTGCCTGTTTTGCCGCCGAGGCGGGCGGATTTTTGCAAGATTTTGCCGCTTCCTACAGCTTCGAGACCAAGTGTAAACGTAGTCTAAGATCCTGCGCGAGCGCGGCCTAACCGGCACCTGAAGGGAAGCGGCGGAAATGTATACCGGAGATTTCGACCACCTGGGGTCTTTAACGTGCACCTAAATCTAAGTAAACGGTCCTCGAGCGTTTTCGCCATCCTCTAAAATGCGGCTGCCGCATTTGTTGCTTCAGAATGCGGCCGCCACATTCTCGCCCAAAACTTCACAGAGTGTCAAAGCCTTGACAAACACCGTGACAGTTTTTTCCATACGCAGACATGATTCGCTGTAAATTACCAACCCAAACGGAAGCGCCCAGAAATGAAATTGTGATAGTAGCACCGGTTTCATGAATTATGTCAGCGCTTAGCGACGAAAACAAAGGGTGGGTAAGGGGGGGGGGGTGCGTAAAAAATTTCGGGGGGGGGGTTTGAACCCCCCCAACCCCCCCCCCTTGGCTACGCCCCTGCCCAAAGCGGCTTTCTCGCAAGCGATCGTCGCCACTGACGTAATTGATCCAACAGTTGGGAAAGTCCTCGACTTCGAAATCCTAGAAAAATACTGGCAGGCATTAGAGTGCACTAGATAATTTAGGACTAAAGCTTTTATACAGCCAGTTTCAATTTCGTTTCGCAAATGCTGTCTTTGTCATGACGTCATGAGTCGGAAAGTAGTCACGAGGGAGCGGAACATTGCGAAGTTTTTGTATGGTTTTCGCACTCGCTCTGGCCCACTCGGCCGAATGTTATGCTGCTACATGGGACCACGCAACAAATA
Source organism: Dermacentor silvarum (assembly GCF_013339745.2). Taxonomy (NCBI): domain Eukaryota; kingdom Metazoa; phylum Arthropoda; class Arachnida; order Ixodida; family Ixodidae; genus Dermacentor; species Dermacentor silvarum. The sequence continues at coordinate 159,479,631 of NC_051159.1, read as the reverse complement.
ACAACATAGCAGACGAACGAGTGAGGCGGAGCGAGCGCCAGAACGTCCTGATGTCCCACCTGACCACCTTCTGGTGGTCCCGTGTTTTCACTTTTTGTCCCCTTTTAGTTCTATTCATTTAGCATTTGTACATAAAAAATTAAGTAGTGTATACGCTATGGTTTCCTTGGTGTTAATTTGTGTTATCATTTCTGCGTCACGGGTCATACGAACATCTCGTATTCGATATTAGATGCCTACTTCATACATCACATGAGAAAGGACACCACGTCACGTTTCAGTGGCTGCCAAGTCACTGCGGCGTCATAGGGAACGACGACGCCGATAATGCCACTCGGGCAGCTCTTCAAGACACACAGGAAGAGGCCATACCACTTTCATGGTCCGACGCAGCCAGCAGACTTCGAGTGCTCGCACAGGAGATCGCGCTCTCTCTATGGTGCACACCAAGCAGCCAGAGAAACCGGAGCAATCGTCAATACCACCTGCCCTCTTTGATGCATCTCTGTATGCCAACTGGACTCCGCCGAAGAGAGGCCACTCTGCTTTATCGCATATGGCTATGGGTGGCATTTACGAAATCTTATTCATTTCTCATTGGAATGGCCGGCAACGCTCTTTGCAGTGCCTGTCTTTGCGAGGAGACGTTGGAACACATTCTATGCGTCTGTCCTGAATATAGTGTTCAGAGAAAGTCCCTGGCATCCGTTGTAGCGTGCCTTGACATTAAACCAATGTCAGTTGAAACGGTTCTCACTTGCGTCGACAGAAGACATCGCAGCTGAAGGCGACGAAGTGACTACTTAAGTTTTGTAAAGAAACGAGCTTGGACAAGCGGATGTGACATTGATGTCACGTACCGCGCAAGTGTGACGCACTGTGACTGACGAAGTGTGTGCTGTGCTATGTGCTTCGTCTCTCTCTCTCTTCCCCATCGTTCATTCTCCGCCATCCCGCTCCCATGTGTAGGGTAGCAAACCGGTTGTGCTAAACTGGTTAACCTCCCTGCCTTTCCTCCTTCACTCTTTCCTTCCCTGGTGTCAGTGTCTGTTCTATTCAAACTATTCAGACTTACATAAAGGAGGCATAAAGAGTCGAATTCAGCGCGTAAAATACATTGAAGTGTCGCGTTGTATACGCAATGAAGTTGCATATGTGGAATGCTCGATTTAGCAAATAGTAATGGCGACTGAAGATCTTCTTTGCGAGTACTTTTTTGTTGGGAAAGGCTGTTTCAACGTTCAAATATGTTAACAATGTCTATGAGAAAATATCTTGGGAATCTTTATTTGAAACTTGAGAGCTAAGCAGCCATCACGTTTGCTTGTGAATCAGGCAGTAAATGCCTGTTTCGTTCAACATTGACAGACTTTTTATTTTGTATTCCATATCCTGCATCTACATTGTACGTAGGTCGCATGACAAAATGGTGGGTGGGGTTTCAACCTACGTGCTGTAGCTAACGAAAGAAGACACTGAACTTCTACCTTTCATTCAACTGACATCGCCGTCGTGAGTATTTCGGCGTCAAAAAACAACACGGACTTTTACCACAGAAGACCAAAAACATGCAACAATTTTCAGCATAGAGTGCTGACTGCTTGTTGCCATAAAAAGGGAAAAGTTCGCAAGAAACTCTCACTAAGAAGTCCAAGTTATACAGCAAGAACGACTAACCTGAGGAAAAGCGAGAGCAGGTTCCCAGCTACGCCTTGAAAATGCAAGAACCAGACAATCCGCCTAGAAAAATTATTAGGTATACTATAACAAACGCGCGTTCCATATGCGGCAAAAAATCAGTCTTCTCCACATACGCAGTTCTCCCCGTCAAAGCACTCGACGTCATCTGTCACCCGAAAATCCAATCACACCGCCACCCACTCGTAACCAATAACTGCCTCTCTTTGCAGAGGGCTCAGGTCTCCTGTGACATACGGGGGCAGATACTCCCCTCCCACACAACCCATCTAGTATCACTTTCTAGCGCGTGCTGCAGAAGCCGACATGCGTGCGAGCACGATGAAGCTCACAAGCATCAACCAATGCAGCCGTATGCCCCCGCTCTATGGCGACGCGCTGTTTTTACTCTGTGCGTATGACACTGTAATCCAGAACAGCAAACCGCGAGAAAAGGATCGATGGCACTGCGCGGCTATCAGGTTGCGTTAACATGAGGCGCGCTATATATAGGAGGACCCGCCGGCGACCGCTAAGGGACAATTGGATTGCCAAAGTTATCGCTCTTAAAGATTGATCACGTTCCCTAAGTAAATGGTGGGCTTCTCGTCGTGGAGTTTAAGGAGCAAGTTGAACGTATTGTGTCTTGACCTTCACGGTTTGTTCGCTTTGACACGACACGTGTTTGACCATTTACAGCGCGGCTGGTAATGTGATAGAAAATCCCATATTCGTGTTTGCTTGGTGGGCTAGGAGAACCTGATCATTAACCAAAGTTATATTTGGCGAAAAAAAAGGAGGAGGGGAGCGCGAGAAGAGGGATATTTAAACGGTGATGCGTAAGCAAATCTTGAAGTGTGTGCTTTAATTAGGTGCTAAATAAAAATTGTTAAAACCTCTTTTTCGGCCTGCATTATATGCGGTATATAAAACGCTGACAAAGTTTCCTCGGACCTTGTAGAACCGAAGGCGGCAGCAATTTGATACTAATTGGAAAGTATATGGGCCATGTTATAGAAGTTGCGTACCCAAGGTTTTAAAAGCAGGAGAAAGAGAAAAAAACTCTAATCAGTGTAGACTGATAAAGTATTCTTCCAAAATTTTACTTTTGGGTAATTTCGCAATATTAGGTTGCTTATTAAAAGAGAAAAGGAAGGTAAAAGTGTTTTTTTTTAAATTTCGTGCCGATACCCTTAGCCGGTGCGTCAATTTAGCGTCCCGTTTTTCAAATGTTTTTTTCTTGCCGTATTTGGGTCACGTTGGATCGGTAAATGTTCTTGCCAATATGGGTCATGCCATGGCAATGCATTGCTGTTTCACCGGTAAATAACTAACTACGCAAACTATTTAGGCACTGTCAAACAGTGAGTCAACCTAACCTATTATTTGGTGAAGCCATAATAATAAGTTTACATAACGTCATCTATTCTCGGGACCCATTTCACTTTTTCTACAGGAGTTATGGTGTCCAACCTTTATCAAATACAGAAAATATCACTCTTCATGCAATAAAGAACTTACGAACTTCTTATTATGCTACGTGTAATGAGCGGGCAAAGGCTCAATAGCATCAGTTAATTGCAAGCTTTGCAAAAAATCCTTAAACAAGTGCTCCAAAGCATTAGAAGGCTGTAATCCACAATGATTCTCATTGGTCTAGAAGAACTGGGCGTGCAACCCAGTTAATATTCGGCGTAAATGCGGGTCCTGTCAGAGGTGATCTGTGGATAATTTTCAATGTTTCTCGCCTAATCATGAGCATTTCCGCTAATTACTGAATGTGAATGGAATTTCTCAATATTTTTATGCGTTATACGAAGGGCGTAATCTGTTGCCCAATGTATAGCAGACCAACCAAATGAAGCACCCTGCTTATATTTGGTGCATATAAGGGGTAGGTTATGGGTGAAGCGTAGACAAAGCTTAGTATATGCATGTGGACAAATTACAGCCCTTTCAGTAAATTTGTTGTATAAGCGCTCCAGAGCGTTATAGGCGTGTTTTATGCGACATTATATTTATTTGTTTATTTGTAATATACTTTAAATTTATTTGTTCAGTGTTTTAAGTGCATTAATTGTCATTAGCGTTAAAACTAGCTTGCCTGTCCTGTGAGAACAAACTCTGCCACCATGATAAAAATTTGCGAAGAAATTGGCTGTGGCTTAACTCAGTTATGCCTGAGTGTGCGTAGCGAGAGGTACGGTTAATGTTATTGTTTAGCTTGTTCTTTCATTTCGTCGTTGATCCGTGGCCCTGACACGAGATGCCAAACTAGACGACGAACCATCCTCATCTGAATGCACTCGCCTGGCCGCTTGGTACTCACGACGCTTCTCGAGGCGTGCGGCTCGTTCTTCCTCCGTCTCCTTGGCTCGCTGCCTCCTCTAGAATTCGTTCCAATGACGAAGCCTGGCTTCTTTCAGTCTCTCCGACTCACTTTCCATATCTGCCCCTTCTACGATGCATTCTATGATACGATGCAACGCCGGCAACGCGCAAACGCTGGCAACGCCACTTGCCGGCAACGCCACCGGCAAACGCCGCGGCTGTTGCTAGGCAACGGCTCAGCTCGCGGTGCGGCCACCGACCACAGCGAAACGGCGAGAATACGGCCAATGTAGCTATAGCTACAAAACCAGAACGTTGTGGTTGATGTGGATGCGAATGTAAATGTGAGCCGATAAATTACATCCTTGAAAAATTTCTTTTTCAAGAAGTGCCAGAAGGCGTAATAAGACCCTTATCGGCAATCGTTTCCAATGTCCTGAGAGAACTGAACGTCAGACAGAGATCACACTTGGCGGAAGTGACGTGAATGTTGCGTGTAGTATGTGGCCAAAGTGTAACGCTTCTCAATTAGGTACGAGTTTTGGAGATAATTATTCTATAATTGCTTTCTCTCCATTTTATAGCGTTATAAGAAGCGCCCGCTACATCATCGGTGACCCAAATAAGGCATCTTGTTAACATTTTGTGAAAATATGGGGCAAGTTATGAGTGATGCGTTGGTTAAGGCATTTGCAGTAAATTACTTATTCAAGCGCCCTAGATACCGATAAGTGTTTTGAGAATGACGCAGAATTTAGCGCCCTGATCCTGACATTATGGCTGATCTTCCTGCGAAGTTAAGCCTGGGGTTTGCCAAAAGTGTCCTAATCAAGGGCTTGAAAACATTATACGCTGGTGATGTTCCAAACTTGTGAGTGATTCATATGCTGTTAGCAATTTAAATTGCCCGGTTTAACTTCAAGGCAACGAAAATTATTAGTGCAACTGCTCAAATGAAATGGCTTCGCTAAATATTGGGGTCAGATTGTTCAAGGCTGAACAAGTCAGCTTTCCTTTCTTTTCTATGTGGATGTTTGCTTCCAAGTTGTCAAATTCATTTGTTGTTGCGTGCACCGACATATACCAGATGAAATAGTAGGCCAATAAACAATTGGACAATGCAGCTCGTTATCCCAGTCCAAAATTAAGCAATCACGCTAGTTAAACATGACACAATAACCGAACAGCAATGTTACGCTGACGAGCACAATCATAAATGGAGAGGATGAAAGAAAGCTAGTGTATTGTTGCGGTGCCTGCGCATCCCCTTGCCTATGCAGAGTAACATGCACGCGCTGACATTTGCAGGGAAGAATTCTCTGTATTTCATTGAAGACCTTTCTCGTTCTCTCTTTCATTCTTAATGCGAGCTTTCGCGTGGTAAGTACTCGTAAAAGTACCAGCAATACCAACATATTGTTGAACCCGGAGGAAGCATGTGGTAAGATGAAATACGCGGTGTAGGAAGGTTCGATACGATGAAAAGTTACGTGGTCCGAGTTCATGCAGTATAGACTTTAGTTGCCTGATTTTTAGGTAAATAATGATGAATACCATGTTTGTTTTTGCTTGGAACTTGGAAGACAAGGGTAATTGGAGATCGCAGGGTGAGGCCTTCGTCCAGCAGTGAACATAAATATAGGCTGATGATGATGATCATGATGTTTGCTTTTGCTCATGTACAAAATACTAGAAATATATATGACACAGCCTGTCATTGATGTGACCTTGCCATAAAATGCTAACCTAAAATTGTTGTACCTCACGACGAGTTTTCCACCTGGAACTTCACATGGCTACGATGACTAGACACATGAATTCTCTAGCGATTATTAACTATATTACCTGAAAGAAACGTAACCAAATGAATATAATTAAAGATTTCTTTCTGCCTCTTGCAACTTGACGCGCATGGGCTTGAGTCGATTTGTCGTGGCCACCATGGTACGCACACTCATGGTACATACTCTTTCAAATGATGCCGGAAACCGCCCAAAGCGCATCTAATTAATGGCAGCGCATGAAAAAAAAAACTGTTATTGCGCTGAGAGAGAGAGAGAGAGTTCTCAGACCCATGTGCGCAAAAATAAATAATTGTTGCATGGTCAATCGCGATGACCAATCCCCAACTTAATGCACTGAGACAATCACTCTCAATCGCGTTAGCACAAAGGAACGGATAGTCTTTCTCTACAAACAAGATGTGGAACACCGATTTCGCTGCTCATATGCATATATAGCTCTGACGACGGTATTTCGTTTCTTAAGATTGATTCCATGTGTCGCTTGCAGCAATACTACTGGATCGTGCAAGCACAACACCTGCACCGTGTAAGCTCTAAGATTTTCATGCATCATGCATGGTTCAGAAAGTAGGTACTTCAAATATTTGTTTCACACATGATCACATGAGTGTGTTTTCAACAGCCAAGCCCATCCTGACCGCCTTAAATGAAGCCCCCAAAACAGTATAGCACATGTGATAAGACTGTTTTTGCGTAGACAAACGAAATAAAAGGAAGTAACATCTCTCAGCTTACTCACGCAACAAGATCAAATCATTTAGATTTCCTGGAGCGCAGTTTTTCATGGTCTCGCCCTGTGCGCGCGCGATTCGTTTAGAAGCGGTAACGGAAGCGGTGAAGGAAGCGCTGATGGAATAGACAGAAGCAGCTTTGTGTCCAAGGTAAGAAAATTGAGTTTCTCTAATTTCGGAAACGTCGCGAACTCCTCTTTCAATCTTCGACTCTTACAATTTCTCGCCTGCGCACAGCTGCAACCTGCGCGTCTACACAGTTTGGACTGATCTCAACCCGATCAAAGTGGCAACTCTTTCTTGCTTTCATTATTCGCTCACGTACAAAGACTACATTACTCCAGCGCCCTTTCAGCAGTTCTCCAGCATCAATTTCCTCCCGAAGTACTTGCGCTCCCGGGTCATACCACGGAATCCAGTGAAGAGTTCCGGAGCCGAAACTCTGAGTAGTAACTGAGAATTCAAAGCACTGCGTAGAGAGTGCAAGGGCTCATTTCACGACACAGTAGCTACATAGAGAGTGCAAGCTCTGACGCGCGGTAACAATGTGCCACGCTTTGCGCAGAGGAAACCGTTTTTGCCGCTTACGCCAGTCTTTTCATCTTGCTATAGAAGCCCTTGCGCAGAGCTCTTGGGACGCGAAAGTTTCAATTTCATCCCGGGCTCTCTAAGTGAACCTCTCCAGTGAAAATCAGATAAGGTAATTGGATGCGCTACTTGCGACGGAGTTCGAACAGACTCGGCAACTCTCGTCTCGCGTGTGCGCCTTGAAAACCTAAGTGTTCTGGGAAGGCCTTGATCAAAAGCTTCTGTTCAACTCAAAGCGCGATCACTTTCTAAGAGTTTGAAGTGAGAGCACCGGCTGTTTTCTGAAAAACAATTCCTTCACATTTCTTCGGTTTCATGATATTTAAAAGGTTTTGAAGTTCTGCAAAAGAATGAGCAAGCTTGCGCGATTACTGCAGCTGTGCACGCATTTACTGCGACACCGGTTACTCCTCTGACTTCCGCCCAAACCCCAAAGTTTGCGCGAATTGAGTTGAAAAACTTTTATTGCAAAAGGGAAGGGCTCCGCTATAGTCCAGGGCTCCTCTGGCCTCAGCAGCCCACCATGATTGGTCGAGGAGCGTAACTTGGGCCTTATTCTCACTGGCGAACCAGTTCTCGCAATGCTCCGTTCTGAACTTAGACGCCGGAATGTGTGGCATATTATTTTTGGGTGGCTTGTGACAGCATTCTCACTGTAATGTGGGCGAGCATTGGCTGACCTCTACACCACGGGCAAGTGCCCACCTATGTGGTGAGGTGGAAGGCATATTTTAACTGCAGGTGTGGGTATGTGTTTGTCTGCAGGTGGCGCCATATATATGCTGCCCTTACACATAGCTGAAGGTGTGGCGGGGGTAGCGCTGTTTTTTTTTTTTTTTTTTTTTTATCGACGCTAGTGTTCTAGGACATCCCGGGGCGTGTCGGGCACCGAGGGTGGGAGGAGGACGTCTTGACGGGGGACACATGCTCAGTGAGTAATAGCTTGAGCTGCGCTGTCCGCTCTGTCGTTACCCATGGCAGGCGATGTTTCCCAGGCACCATATGATTCCGTGCTCCTGGTTAGTGATGGACCTAAGAGGAAGGCGACACACGCAGGAACGTGGCTGCTAGTAAAATAACGGCACGCTATTTGAGGATCCGTGAGGATAAAGGAACCCTTGCTCGCGACTTCGTTGGTTTTGATTGCGAGGGTGACCGCTAGGGCTTCCGCCATGTTTGCCGAGCTGGTCTTGGCTGAGGCGCAGTTGAATATACCTGACTTGCGGGACGAGCCAACGGCGGCCAGCGAAAAGCCATGGGTGCCACAGTGGGCTGCGCCCGTGTAAAGTGTGTCTGGGTCCGTTCTGTACCGTTTTGTGAGCTGTCTGGCTCTGGCGTCGCGACGCGCAAAGTGGAAAATGGATTCATGGTTTTCGGTGTAGGCGCAGTGTGGATTTGGGAGCGAAATTCGAGCAATTCTACGACGGAAACTACTTCGGCTGTATGAAAGACTGAAAACGTGATAACCAAGAAGATGGCTTGACGGCAACGACAGGATGAAAAAGACGATGGCAATATGATTCACGCAACGGCGTAACGGAACAACGGATGCAGTAAACCGGATTTTTAATTCTTCACAAATGCTGTGGAGAATTTCACAAAAAGTATTTATATTCTGCAATAATTTAAAATCATGTTACGCGGATTAACGACGCCTACGGAAAGTAAGGAACGCAGGGATAGATGGTGTGTCAGAGAAGCTATGTGTCGTGTTCCTAGGGAAACTGGAACGATCCGGACACGCTTAATAGCCTAAAGTTCATGATAGCGTACATATAGAGCAGCCTACCTGAAAATTTTCACATTTATAATACGAGTGGATGCGTCACAAAAAGCTCTCAAAAAGAGATGTTCTTGATACCAAAACTGAAAAAAAAAACAATTATGCAGATCCAGCTAGCATGTTGGTATCTAGGCGAAGCAAAGCTTTAGTAAAGCAGTGTACATCACATCCGTTACACATAACGGCGATGTGTATATTTGTGTTTACTTTTATATCGCGCAGCGTACACCCTCGTGCAATGATTAAGATTATCCACCACAATGTCACAACTTTCAGTTCGTGCAGCCTTTTCTTTTTTATGGCACCGTTGACAAAGTTTGCCGAAATGTAAACATCAAAACAGGAGGACGCGCGGAATGAGACGTCTACACAGCGATGTCAAAAGAACGAAGGCGATGCAGGATGCTTGCCAAGAGGAGAATGGTGACGACAGGCGTATGCACAGAGACGTACTGTAAATTTGTGGATACATCTAGGATTCAGCACCTCGTTTGCCACAGTGGCAAATCATATAGCGCAAGTCAAAGAAACCATTGAATATATTCCACTAAGAGTTCAATGTGCTGTAGAGATACCTATAAACCGACAGTATAGGCTCTGGATTTATGGAGGAGTTTATTAAATATTACCAAGAGAAATGTGCTTAATGGCACTGCTTGATCGGTCAGCACTCAGGGTTTATATAAGCCCGCATGCTGGTACTTGACTTCGGTGGACATATAACCTTCATATCTGTTCTTAATAGAAGGTGGCAAAATTTAAATAAATTTCCTGTGGCAGATAGCACAATTGTAACCCTTCATCCGAAAAACTCGTTGAGGCGGCCATTAGTTCTACGAGAAATTAAAATGCTTCATTGAACTAATTCGCATAATTAAGCTAATATTTTGTTCAATAATTACTTTTCATTTGTTACTTTTGTGCTTCAATGCATGAAACAGCGTTTTCTTAAAATAAGTAAGTGGAATGCCAAAGCATTTCGGTGATATTAATTAATTAGATAGATAGATAAAGTATTACAATTACCCAAATAAATCTCAGTAACTAAAAAGTTACTGGCGGCTACTCCACTGTGCTGGAAGGAATACGCACTATAGGTTTTCTTCGAGTAACGCAATTGCTGTCTTTTTTTTAAATCTTCGTGCATGATAGTTGGCACACCCTGTATATATATATATATATATATATATATATATATATATAGAGAGAGAGAGAGAGAGAGAGAGAGAGAGAAAGAAGGAAAGGAAGAAATGAGAAGCACAACTTCGCGGTTATCTTAGGTACAATTATTTACCCAACAGTTGCGGTCGGTGGACCGATCTTTTTTCCTTGCAAAAAGTGGGCCCACCGGCCGAAACTGTTGGCTAAATAAAGCTAAGATAAGCGCGAAGTTGTGCTTCTCATTTTTCTAAATACGCTTGGCCCAATGAAAAATCCAGTCACTATATATATATATATATATATATATATATATATATATATATATATATATTTAAGGTTGCCTGTAGCAGATAGCATAATTCTACTTCATGAGCTGGTCTACTCGAAGAGGTGGACATTACTTGCACAAGAAGTTGAAATGCAGAATCGACAAATTAACAAAAATTCACTAATTAAGTTTTAACTCATTACTTTAACACCTATATTGCAATCTACAAATCCTAGTCGTGGAGTTCACAAGGTGGATCCACTTGGAACGAATTCTTAAGATGGCACCAGTTTCGAGATATTAATTCCCAAACTTTGCGGAGAAATGCATTGGCGTTCCAGTTACTTTCGTGCTTCAGTGCATAAAAGGACGTTTTGTGAAGAGGCGGCGCCATTTGCCGTAATTTATTTGTCATGGGCTTCATGTATCAAAGTGCGAGCGGGCGTCGCGTACGACTTGTCTTAAGAGTACATGTCGCGGCGTGCCCTTAAGTGAACCTGTCAACTGATCTAGGTTTCTCCGTCGACTCGTAGACGACGTCTTTTCTGCCATTAGCGTCGTTGGTGTCACCGTCGACCGGCGCGTCTCACACCTTCTGTGCGGCGCAATATATCGAAAGGACGTCGCATGTCACATTAGGAGGACTCTATATCGTATAACCCCGAGGTTACGCGTGTTCTGCGTTACCGCATGAGTGATTCATTAACGGTATCAGGCAAGAAAATTCAAGACGACGACGCGTCTTAAAATTGATTGGCTCGAAATTACGGAGGCGGCACCTCCTTGTCACTTCATAGCGTCAAAGCACCAGCGTATCTTATAACTGGTTGCCAGCGGGGCTTCGTAGCTCTTTGTTAGCTGCAAGCCTTGGCTTGCAGATCGTGTTCGAAATAACTAATTACTTGTATCACTCCCCATGCATCTTCTGGAAGTTATTGATTGAAGGCCTTAGTAAGAGCTTATGTGTCTTTGTAGAAATACCATCTGCAAGCACAAGCTTCGTGTTTGCAGATGGTGTTTACAGCAACGAATTGATTATAATGCTCCATAGCATAGGCTGACATTTCTTTGAGTGAATACCAACGTGACAGCTTTAGTGGCTTCATTTTGAGCCGACTTTTGTGCCATATAGCAATGTGGCAATAAGAATTCCCGTTGCCTAAGAGTGCTATTTACAAATGCATAATTTCATGTCCCCATCGTCACCTTAAGTAGCGTGCTAAACCTCATCCTCAGCCTTATCAACATCATCATCATCATAATGTCATTAGCCTATTTTCACCCACTGCAGGATGAAGGCGTCTCTCAACGATCTCCAATTACGCCTTTTGTGCGCCAGCTAACACCTTATTATGCCTGCAAATTTCCTAATTTTATAACGGCACCTAGTTCTCTGCCATCCCCGAATGTGGTACCGTTCCTTTGGTCCCCATTCTGTGACTCTAATAATCCACCTGTTATCTGCCCTATACACACTAAATGACCAGCCCAACCCCATTCTTTCCTGCTAATGTTCACTATATAGAATATCGGCTAGCCACGCTTTTTCTTTAATCCACACCTGTGTCTTCTCGTCTCTTCACCATTACTTCTAGTATTATATTTCGTTTGTTAGCTTGTTGCGCGGTCGTTAGCTTCTTCTTAAGCATATTTGTTAACGTCCAAGTTTCTGCTCCCATTGTTAGTACGAACAAAATGCAATGAGTGTACACTTGTTTTTTTTTTTTTTTTTCAAGCATAGTGCTAAGCTGCCAGCCATGCTAGGCGTATGGCAACGCCAATATTTCCAGCCTCCAATAACGTGCTTTTCTCTCTCTCTCGCTCTTTCCCAAAATTTTCGGCTTGCGCGACGTTACGGACAACAGGATGCTACTTCCAATTTTTATTCACTTCAATCTACCTTTGTAATTATAGTTTCGTTTTTTTCTCTGTCTCTCCTGGTGCTCTTATGTACATGCAAGTTCTATTCGCCCACTCTTCTCTCTCGGTGAATTCTGCGCTGCGAATTCGCCAGAAGCAGCGTGCTACTAGGCGGCATATCGGGCGCACGACGTGTTCACGTGGTCCTGTGGAAAACATGTCAATCGATACGAAGCAAGGCAGCACAGCGAAGGTTGAGCTGTTCTTCTACGCCTGAGTAGCTTTCAAGGCTGTTTACGCGAAGCCGTGTGTTGCTACGGAAAGCAGCTGAGGATATGTGCGTGCAAACACTACTACGCTATGCAGATGTTGCTTCTCACCGATGCCGGGAGGACCGCGGAGATTCGCGAACGCTTTAATGCACGTGGCTCTGAGGAGGACGTGTGGGTATATTTTGTTTCCTTCTGTTTATATATGCCAAAAAAATTTGCGTCAGTGCCTTCCTGTTGACACCACCCTGCTTTGTTTTGTTCGGTGTGGATGCTTTCTTTTTTGCCCTATTACAGACTACAACCAGAAAATGTGCTTGTTTTTGTGTTCTCTCTACTTCAAGTTCAAGGGAAGCTGATCCAACAGATCGTTCATGCTTTGCTTTGCTTGAAGGCTACTGCGTCGTTTTTTTTTTTTTTTCGAAAATTGTATGCGTGAGAAGACCTTCGGAAGATAATGTTATCGCATTGAATTGTGCACTATTTTTCATGTCGTACTAGAGTTGCCCCTGTTTCACTAATGCTGTTTTTATTTGAACCGATAGAGTTTGTGGCACATTTTGCAGGGGAACTGGTACTACTACTTATAGTGCTTGGGAGCGTGAATGCAAATGCAGAAGTATAAGCTTGGGCGCTGTGCTGCGCCCAAGCTAAAGCCCTGCGGCGCCATTAAGTACAACAACCACCACCCAAAATTTGAGCAGATATCGGAGAGAACTCCAGCTATTGGTTAATTTAATTTAGACCAACAGACACGGCTATCTTTACAAGAACAATTTCCTTTAGCTCAGTAGCTATGGCATTGCACTGCCACGTTCGAGGTCATGGGTTCGAATGCGGCGGCAGCGGCCGCATTTTGATGGGAGCAAATGCTACACACACACACACACACACACACACATCACACACAGCACGCACACACGCCACGACGCACAGCACAGCAGCACCACGCGCACACGCACGACACAGCACAGCACACAGCACACACACACACACACACACACACACACACACACACACACACACACACACACACACACACACACACACACACACACACACACACACACACACACACACACACACACACACACACACACACACACACACACACACACACACACACACACACACACACACACACACACACACACACACACACACACACACACACACACACACACACACACACACACACACACACAAATGCTCGTGTAATTAGATTTAAGTTCACATTCACGAAAAACATAATCTGGAGTCCCCCTTCATACGGGGTGCCCCGTAATGATATCGCAGTTTTAGCACGTAAAACCCGTGAATTTAATTAAAAAGTGCCCGCTTTGCCCCTCGTAAATGCATGCACAGACGCCCCCACTTTCAGAGCCTCCGTAACACACCAAACGAGGCAAAGTGTGCATTCACGAAAACCCAGCAGAGGTGGAACGACCAGCTCACAGGTGCATACTGCCTCCAGAAACACAAATTTCATTCCTTCTGGGCGATGATGGGAGAAGCTTTGTTCTTTGTTACGTGGGGAAGGTGAATCTGAGTATGCGAAGGCTGCCTGGTGACGACCACGATAGCGTAACGGAAATGATTGACGAACAGAGAAAACCCGGTTTTCGTCTTTGAAGGGGCGCTAAAAACATACAATAAATCACTTTAGACTGCGGTATTATTTCAGAACTCTATTTTTGTTAATTTTACAGCAGCATATTCACTAGTAGCAGAGAATGGACGTTAAAGTTCGATTTCATTTTTGCTTTAAATTTCGCACTTATACTCTAGCGTTATGAAACTGGAGGTATTTCTCGGAATTTGAGGCGTTGCGGGTAAGTAAAAGTTGTTGGAACACAATGTAATTATTCTTCACTGATTAAAAAAATAACTAGATCCGATCAGGCGCAGCCTAAAACATTGACATCACGGTGAACTTGCGCAGGAACCTCAAGGTGGTGTCGCTACCCATCTTTCGTTTTCGCATATTTGCTGCTTGCCAAGCCTCTTCTCGCAGCAACAGCGGCTTTCTTGGTTTTATGGAAGGGGTTATTACTAGTAGAGCTTACATTACCTTTCTCGTTACTGTCCCTTCAACAGATGTCCCATGTAACAAAATCTAGCGAAAGGATAGGGCCCCTAAGTGAGAGAAAAAATAAACATAAAGGCAATATTTGCTGCGCCGCGAAGCTCTGCGATATCATGAGAGAGGGAGAAAAACGTTAAGGCAGCCCTAAACAAAAAAAGGTCGTTACTCGCAGGTGGTACGGGGAGAATGTTCGCGCCAGCCTTCCATGCGAGGAGAAAAAAAAAAAAACAGGAATTTGCGTTGCCCTGTGCCAGAATCTGTGTCGTTACCACGGCAGCTGCAAACACCACGGTGCGATAAACGAGGCCAAACATCTTGTTGGGTCGTGCACTTCGTCGCGAAACTTGGAAAATAACGACCTTGGTGGACGTCAGTTTCTCGGACATGATGGCGCAGTGCAACTGTGAGTAATTTCACCGACAAGGATATCCACGGATCACGCACCCCTGAGTTTGTGTGTATCACGTGCTGCTACAGAGGGTGATGATCAGGTTTGAAATATAATCGCACACAACCCTACTTAAGGACTTTTTCAATTAAAGAAGCGAGCCACAAGCGGGGAAATGCAAACGCTGGGCCCTTTTTTATTTCCTTTAGTGCGTTTTGTTCACACAAGTAGGAAAGAACAGATTGGTTGAGTGTTGTCGAAGAAACCCTTTTCGCTTGAACAGAAAATTCCTGCAATCGCGTCGTTGCTCCGAGCCGCCATTTTCGTAATCACCACAGTTTAATGACACTCCCTTCATTCCGCTGGAATATTTTAAATAATAAAAAAAAACTTCAGCGTGCATGAAGCTTCCGTTTCTGGAATTGTTCGGAGCGGCAGCTATGAGTGTTCCGCTTCACTGCGCTCAAGTCGTAATATAAAAAAACGAGACAGAGAGCTTAAGGAAACCATTTCCGAACTGTCTAAGCAAAAAAATACAGAGTGAGATAAAGAGAGTGCCTCATAATCAGAACTGGTTTTGGCACGTAAAACCCCAGAAAGAAGAAGTGAGAGAAAGAGAGAGCGATCCAAAATAAAACGACTAATGTGAAGAGGTAGCAAATGCAGTGCTTAGAGAACTTCAGACTTCATTCTCGTCCAGGGCAAGCTGGTTGGGGTTGTGCTGACACTGACTTTAGGTCTGGTCGTTTTTGTTCTTGCTTCTACTCCCGCACCCATTGTGCATACGCAAATTGTACCATGAAAACGTACTCTTAATAAATTATGTGTTCGCACGACAGAACGTACAGCAGTCGATGTCCGTTGTTATTTCGCATACTTTTGGCAACCAAACGTTTGGCTTTCAATACCGACCATATCTTCTTCGTCAAACGTGAAACATGCTGTAAATATATGTTGTTGACTTAAGCTATCTGTGAAAATTCTGCATCTATGCTCCTTATACTGGGTGCATTACCAGCATGTTTCATGCATTTGAAGTGATCCTGCTTAAAAAAATATTTATCTGCGACGTTACAACTGAATGATTAAAAACGAACGAAAAGGGGACGAAGAGCAAAGAAAATGTAGAGCAGGATAAAAAAATGAACGAGTGTTAGGATATATGAAATATGGAACTTGCATGATTGAACCTGTGGTTTCTCGGATGAGCCATCGAAGCATCTATCCGGCAATGGAGAATGCAAAGGAGCTATCGTAGCGTTGGCAGAAACGGCCAATACTGTAGTTTAAACGGTTTTAGGATACCAGGCAATCATTACCATTAGCTCTGTTAGAGAGTGAAGGAAACACGTGAAGCTTTAGGCCATGGAAGTAGTTGATGTTAAGGTTTCGCCTCTTCCTTCGCGGTGACGGCACGCAACGAAGCAATTTTTACTTCTGCATTTTAAGTCATTCTGCAGAACACTGCATCAATGGAAAATATATGGTTTGGTTAACGTTCCTGTAATTTCGTTGCTTTACGTAATCTTAATCACGATTTGCATTCTATTGCGCCTGAGTCCACATTAGTTAGGTACTAGCCATTCTCACGAAATACAAGAAAGCTACCATGATTATGGTTCCGGCATCTCACAGGGCACTGCAGGCATTGGGTGTGCGTTAATAAAACCCAGGTGGTCAAAATTATTCCATAGCTCCGCACTACAGCGTACATTTTCATCGGCAATTTGGCAAGTCAAATGCTACAATATAATTTTTAAGAAAATTGTTGTAAAGCGTTGGATGTAAATGTGGCATATCATGCGGAATCGGAAGGGCGCCTCTGATAATCAGAATTCTTTATCTGGCTCCGAATTGGGGTTACATTAGGAGAAGCTGATGATTTTTTTTTTCTTCAGGGCCTACTATACGACGGGTCCGTGTTGTCCCGGGGAACTAACGAGATCATGGACACACATTGTCGTCCGTTCCACGAGAGTGGTCACGTGTATTGTTTATTTTTTGTCTTACTTCTCTTCTTGTATTATTTGCGCCTCCCATAATATTAAAGCAATCAGCATAATCAGGACTTTTATCCTACATCTAAGTAACACTCTGTTCGGAGCTGTACACAGCTTAAGGGTGCAGATGGAAACTGTTCGCGGAGCACACAGACCTGAATGCGGGCAAACTACAACACTGCCAGAAGAGGTCTTTGCGCGTTCCTTCGCAAGAAGCAAAGTCGTGTGCAGGCTGTAACAAGCGGTAAGGACGCGTGCATGTGATTACCACTTTCAGCCATTTGTTTCGAGGTCGCAATCTTTGTGTTTGCTACAAGAAAAAAAAAAACAGGAAACTGACGCTTGTATGATGTTCACGGAAAATTTATGCCGGTAGCTTCTCGACCCAATTATCGATTGGCCAAGAGCCCTGGAGTTGTGTTAATAAGAAAGTTTTAACAAATACGTACGTGGATATTACCACAGCATTTCATAGTTTTGTATCCGTGCGGCCTTGTGCATGTTTCTGCGCATGCGTTCGTGCGAGTGTGTGTCAATCTATTGTCTGAGACAGCGCAAATCAGTGAGATTTTTCTCCTTCATTACTCGAATTAGGCCAAATAGCCACCCAATGAATAAAAGATTTATTCCATCAATCAAATCCTTAGAGGTGTCTTTTGTCTGTTTATTTAGGGCTTGCATGCTGTTCAGAAGCAGTGCATATAGTTATTACTTTTCTGTTGCACTCGGTAGCTGTGCCCACGCGTACATGTACCGCGTAGTTTCAATGCACTAATTATTACGTTCGCTCCGATTTTTCTGGGCCGTATAGGCACAACGATATGGGCAAAGTTTACATAAAAAAGAAATTGTAAAGCAGTGCTTGCACACTGCATTGTATTTTTCTGTTACCTGCCATTATGCGAGCCAACATGTAATACGTTTTATCGTTCAAACTCCTTCAGCCATGCTTCCATAATTTTGCGTCGTTCCGCACCGGAAAAGCAGCATGGTGTTCTAATCACCACCATCCGGCTTCTCGCTGCAGATCCATTCAATTTGTTTTAATTTCCTGTGCGAATAGTAAGAAAATGCGGTATTGAATCGGGGTTAACAAAAGCAATTAGCAGAAACACGGACCTCATGCGTGCGACCACTCCAGCCCCGACCTTAATGCGTGGTCATTAGTCATGCAGGCAAATAAAACGCGAGCGTTCGGGTGTGCTTAGTACAAGTAAAATGCATTTGCGGCAACCCACAACCACGCTTTTCCGAAAGCGTTGCTTGTTTATTGCCTGATTCAGGCGGATATAGTTGCTCGAAAAATGGAACAAAAATGAATTACAGTGGGGAACGGATCTCGCCCTAAGCGCATTACTTTGTGAGTGCACAGCAAGGTGTACAATCCTTGCGCACTTAAAAAGAAAATTTCAAGTGCGCGACGCCCAGTGCCACAAAGCGTTTGCAAGAACGCTTTGAATACTTTGTCTCATTCCCAGTGGATTGCGGCACATGTCTTCTCAGTTTACGGTCGCTGCTGAGGGTTTCCACCCGGAATTTTGCCTTAGCACTTTGGTTCAGATGTTCTTTCTCTTACTGCTGCAACAGTTAAGTCCTCGAAAGTGCGTTTGCCTTGCCAGTTTGCCCGTTTCGTTACATTGACGGCCATTGTTGTCATCGGCGTTATTGTGCTGTCGTTAGGCCGCCTCCTCACCTGGAGCATAATCGCCATACCGTGAGGAAGGCAGCTTTGTACACAGCAGATACCATAGGGATTCGTAATTCATGTCCCAGCCACAATGTGCACTTGAACGCGAGACGCGCTAATCAGCGTGCTATCGCCCAACCTCAGCGCTTGGCTTTTAGTGCAATGTTTTGCATTACACACAGACACTGAGAGCTGTAGCGTCTGTGCGTGTATTTCGGAATCGACTAGAGGCTATACTGTTGCGGACGAGGATGACGTGTGCATTGCACAGAAGTTGTTTCTGGCTATATGGCGGTGGGTTGGAGTGCAATATTTCGTCGTCATGCTCGTGAAAACATTACCATCGGCACCAAAGCACCATATAAGGCTCGATAAAGGTATACAGTTCAACTAAATCAGACTAGTTTACATAGACATGGGAAATGCGATAGTGCTGAAATAATGAGCTCAATAGCACCTTGACATGTTGCTGCGTCTCTGCCTCAGAGACCACTCTAAAGCAGCTTTGAACGAGGCATCACTCTCGCTTGCCACACTTATTGCACTCCGGCACCACTTAACCTGACCTCCTAAAGTCCAACGCAATTTGCTCTCCGACAATTTGGCATGATAAATGCGTGGATGTCCCCAAAGATTACAGTATACTGCCTATGGGCAACACATCCATCATGATGGTGACACGCCCATCGTATTGTCCTCACAATATAGCTGCCGAATCAAAAGCCGTTGCCACTGATATACAATGCGTATCGCACCCTATATTTTAACTTTCGTTCAAGAGAAAAAAAAATGCAACACGTACAGTGCCTACGTATTGTGCACGGGTGATATCGTCTTTACATGCGCCACAGTTGACACAGGAGTTTTTGTTAAATTGTTAAGTATGGCGTGCACAGGTACAAGTGCCATTGGAGTTTGTAGCCGAGTTTGTACATATCTAATTTTTCAATTAGATGCTTTCGTGCGACTTCTATCCTAGCTATCATGTTCACACTGATACCCCGGAGTGTTCGGACAAAAGACCCGTTCGTTCCTGCATATAACCTCTGTTAGGCATAACTATGATAATGACTATAGCGGTCATGATGACATTACGCTCCACGTTCATCGCCTAGTCACCTTCGTGATTTACGGCGCAGATAAGTGCGGCATTAAAGAAGAGTTTCAATAAGCTAATCTAAGCGCCCAGCATAAATTTTAAACGTGCAATTGCTCAGTCACCAATTCTGAGTCGCTGTATCATATCACGATGATTTTAATAGGTGACCTCACTCACACTATTTATTAGTAATCAAGCACACCACAAACCAAGCTTCTAACCATGCAAACCGTGCTGTCAAGCGGTACAAAAGGATTCCGACAGAACTCATCTCAAGATGAATGTAGACGTTAATGCACTTAGCATTGAAGCAATGTAGCAACGCATTGTATTGGCAAATTTTTCCCTTCTGTGTCGCAGACTTCTTCACTTTTCAGTTACGAATGCCTTCTTCATTTCTCTGTAGCTCCATGTTCCTGGCTCAATGCGCGCTCTGGTCATTTCCCTTCCTTCTCCGCACTAGGCTGCTTTTTATCCAGACATTTTCACTGGTGGAGCGGATCAATATCATTTGTGCCTCGGCCAGACGCACGTCCCACTAAAGCTACTCTAAAGCACCAAAGTAGTCGCAATCATGTTATCAATGGATGACCAAACCCACGCGCACACAGGCACACACACACACACTCATACGCAGGCACGCACACACGCGCACACACGCACGCAGAGACGCGCACACACACACAATTGACGTGTAGTAGGCGGAGTCTTGAGAGAACGGCCCACCTCTTTATAGCCTCCAGCGTGCACGGTGTGGAACAGCGGGAGCACCAAGTAGAGGTTGAAAGGAAATCTGGAATTCACAATATCTCAACTGTGCGCAACCAATTTGAATACATCTTGCTGAAGAATATTCGTTCATAACAAATATAATACAAAATATAAATAAAGTCACAACGTTGTTTCAGAAATGCGCGAATTTTCTTCAAGGCAGAGATGTAGATCGGGGTGCTCTATGCATCAAATCTAAGCGCTTAGTAATTATTTGTTCACTAACTCGCGTTAAAATGAGTTCATTTTGTCACCTATTCCCACGTAGTGCACAAATGACTGCTCAGAATCAACAAAAAGAGCATGAATTTAAAATTTTGATCGATTAAACTACAGCACTTGCAAGCGCTCACTTCAACTAGCTTTATCTTTGACGTTGTGAGGTTCGAACTACGTGAGAACGGCAACAAGTGACATTGCGCTGTTTTCACATTTAAAAGCTTCTATTAACGCTACACATAACTAAACAATCAGATTACGGCAGCCTCATTCTTTCCCAGGCGCCGTCACGGGCGCGTGCACATAGAGTGTAGTCTAACGTTATCCCTGAAAAGGGGCGATAACACTGCGAAACAAAGTCTCGACGTAAACACTGCAGCACAACTAGGCATTTCTTCTCTGAGCCACAGAGGAAAAAACGGGCCACCCATTAGAAGAATGGTTCGCTTCCGTCTACTGCCATCCTGTTTCTACGAGAGCACAGGTCAATATTTGCAGACGCCAGTATACCACGAAAGGAGGCTGCAGCAGGCGACCATTTGTATGGGAATGCCAGGAAGTGTTCGACAGGAAACGAGCCAAACAGGAAACGACCAAAAGCTAGCTGGTTGCTGTAAACTCCGGGAGTTGCTTTTAGTGCCTCGTTGTGGCATGCCGGGATGCACAGTCTTGTACGCTATTGTGCTGCTATGCAACAAGGCCCAACGGTTTTTGTATGGAATGCTTCTGCAGCACTCAAAAAGGCTTGCATGATATTGCACCAAGGACAACTGCTGGTTTTTGTATCGTACTCCTGAGAGGCGCAACGATGTCTTTGCACAATTTTGTTATAATTTGATTTTATACAACTGGTTGGTAAGATTTTGTAGCTTTTCGTCAATTAGGTCTTCTTGCTTAAGCTAAAACTAGATACGTGCGCATTAGGTGAGAGTATGCGCGTTTGATCAACACCACCTAGATAGCACAAGGCCTATACACTCCGATCCATGACGTCATGATACCTGGCCCGACTGCCATGAAATCTAATGGGGAAGCTCCCGCGTAATTAAGCAACAGTGATTCTAACGTCACCGCTTTCGTCACGCTAGACATGGAATGAAAATTTCTGGCCAGCTGGCATGAAGTCATAGATCGGAGTGTGTAGGCCTTGTGCTATCTAGGTGGCATTGGTTTGATTCAGGCAATATACACTGTGCCTCTAAAGCAAATATTGCATTGCTCTCGAAGTCGGAGTGGGCCACCTTTTGGAGGGAGGACAATCTTAAATCAATCTTGCTGCCAGCGCTGGCTATGTAAGAACAGAAGCTCCAGCGCAAAGCCCCTAACTTATCGACTAGAACGACTGCCTTCCCATTTTGCAGCAAAGCTGTTTGTGCGACCAGACGCCCTCAAGAATGTCATATGCATGTTTTGAAATTTTACTCCACAAAAAAAAAAATGCGGCAGAGCTCATTTCACGACGACTAACGATGTAAATCAGTTAGCATTAAATCAATACAGCCATGCAACATATTGCCACCGTCGAAATGAGTCATGTATGAGGCAGCGGGACTCCTCTTCCGCGCTTCGCTAAGAATTCATGGTGGCGGCGCGATGGAGCCGCCGCCGTGAAGCCTGAGCGTGGCTCCCGAAATGCATGGCGTGCCGGTGCGTGCGAAGGCTGAAAAACGCGTCATAAAACAGCCGGCCCACTCTGTCTCGCTTCTTTCCAAACACGCTGCGCCATCAAGGGCCCTGACGAGAAGCCCACGTGTGGCCTCCGAGAAGCGTGGCGCGCCGGTGACTGGCAACGCTGAGAATTGTTCCCTCGCTTGCTGCACACTCAGTTGCACATACTCTGTCGCTTAAGTTGGCGAAGGATTCATTGAACAGCGGCGCACACCTAGCGCATTAGTGGCGTAAACCGTTGGGGTGAAGGGAGTTCATTGAAAAGCGGCACGTAGTGCATTTGTGACACAGCCTGGTAATGCGTCGAGTTTCTGTCCTTGAGGAAACCTTGTGACGTGTGTTCGATTCCGCTTAGCATCGTAGAAATTTAAGGGATGTTTTTCACATTCTAGAGCGGCAGATTTCCAGTAGCTAACACCCAGTTACCCAAGTTGGCGAGCACCCAAGTTACCCATTAACACCCAACTTACCCATTGAAGACCAGCAGAGACCGAGTGTCACATACCACGAACCCCAAATCGGCGTCAAAGAGTATCTTCGAACAGCGGTGCCTGCGCAGTCCCGCATCTACGGTGACCCATGTCGGTGTGAGAGCGTCGTTGAAGAGAGGCACGTATTTACACATTGGCACCGACTCAGTGACCCAAGTTGATCTGATGGTTGGTTTCGAAGCATGTTACCTCAGCACAGCAGCCCAATGCGCTAACCATTCGACCACGCACTACCTAGTGAATCAGGTTGGCGGCAAAATGGTTAGATACAAACATACTTAGAGAAATAGTCTCCGGAATGTGGGTGCAGTACCCTGAGAATGTTAACACATTAAAATGCGGATCTGAAAGGCTATGCTTTTGCTGCTTGCATCTGGCGGAAGCGATCATCGGAACCGGAAACACGTCATAAGCGTCGGGTTTTAGACACTACCAACTCAGAAGTGCGCCTGAACTTAAAGCCCATGCGTGACTTGATATGGATGTCGCCTGGCGCGAACGTGCCCGAGATAACTCATTGCGTTTTCTACGGCACGTTCGCGTCAGGTGTAATTTAGATAAAGTGAAGCATGGGTTTCATGTTAAGCTAGGTGCCTTTCTGAATACGGAGGTAAGTCCAAATTTGGTGAAAATTGGCGAGCATGTTAAGTGTAATGTGTTTGCGAAATTTTACCGTTTGAGGCTCAATCCTCACCGTTTAAAATATTTACTGCAACCTCACTGTTACGGTATTTTATGGGTTATACTATGTTCGTAGTACGTTTCCCGGTTTCCATGAAGAAGCCCCTTGTTTATATTTGTGAAGATAAAGAGTACGTTATCGGTTATGTGTAGGCAAAAGTTCAAAGTGAGTGGGTAATTGCGGCCTTTGCGACGAATTACGCGTTGATGCGCTCCGGAGCATTATAAGTGTTTCAGAAGAGGCACAGAATTAAGACGGCTGCCCTGGCGTAACCGCGAAAACCACCGAGATCAAACTTAGTAAAAAAAGGAGGGAACCACTACAGCAGATCAGTATGCGAAGTTGAATGCGTGTGCCCGACGCAATCAACTACGTAGCCTGACGGGAAGAAAAATTGAATAAAACGGCCGGGACGCGCAGTGGCAGCCTTGTTGCACTCCCCGTTGTTTAACTGCCACATTTCCAAACGGCAATTCAAGAGACTCGATACGAGAACGAATGAGCAAAGTTCAAATGTGACTCACAGTAAACACGGGCACATAGAATGTCGCTGTCGGAAGAACTAGGAATGAAGAAAGCTTGGCAACATGTTAAAATACGAAAGTCCAAATAAATAACTTTGAAACAAAAACAATGTTTAGCCAGTCGGCAACTCAAATCTACATTCGTTCTACAGCGAAGCGGCCTTGCTCAGATAACGTGGCTTTAGTGGCAGTCTGCCGCTAGCGGCATTGAAATACAACTGTGCCGTCCTGGTCGATGATTCTGTCACATCATTTATGCGCTGTGTAGCACCCATGATACACATGCGCGGTTCCACAATACATACTCCGCTCGAAGCATCAACAATGCAAGAGATAAAAATGGCTGCGGCTTAGCTCAGCTAACCCTGGATATGCAAAGCGAAAGCTTGGTTTAGCCTGGTGAAGTCTTCGCTTCATTTGGTTAACCTCTGATTTAGCTGTAATTATTATACTTAGGTACACACTCATCGTTAAGCTAGGTATAAATTATAAGCCGAAAAGTCCAAGCGTTTTGCGAGCGGAACGGGTCGCTCATCCTTAGTCTCCGGTGCTATCTTCGCTTGCTTGGCATTCCGGACCCTCCCCAGTAAAGCAGCTTGCCGGGCGATATCCGTGGGGTCGTCAGACGCCGCTTGCCGACGACAGCTCAAAGCCTCGCGCTCCAGTGCAACGCCCAAAGACGGCCCGGCCTCGCTCTCATCTATGGCGAAGCTCGCACTGACAAGGTGAGCGTGGCGGCGTGTTTCTATTCGCGCCCAAGCCAAACGCTCGACCGCTGGCGCCGCCATGCGCCGCTCGCGCGTACCATGTTTCTAGCCACCGCCGTTGGAACGGAGAACACGCTGGGCTGGTGGTGACTAGGAACAACTGTGGCGGTGTTAAGGGATCGATGGTATTCCTAAATAAACGCATCACTGTTTTGATGATCCAAATATAATCTCACTATCAGGGAGGTAGCAGTCTACCTGACTGGAGTAGTATTTTTATTATTTTTGGTGTTACTACGCTGCGCTCCGCAACACCCCAACGACCACCGCTTCGCGTCGGCGCCCAGCACCGCGGCTGCCGCCACGGCACCGGGGCTCAACCACCCGCGCCGCCAGAGAGGAAAAAAAAAGAACACGGTGATACTAAGAAAAAAAAATAAAGTTTCTAGCCAAGGAAGAATTGAAACCCGCGTTCTTAAAGCGGGCGGCGTAACCACTAGGCCATACAGCCATGCTTCCAGAGCATGCATTCATGCGTACCATATGATTGCGTTCGAACGGAGCGCCCTCGGCGAAAGAAAGCGCCTAGAAACATGGTACGCGCGAGCGGCGCATGGCGGTGCCAGCGGTCGAGCGCTGGGCAGGGGCGCAAATAGAAACACGCAGCTCGGCGCTCCTCTTAGCCAGGTGCGCGGCGAGTCACGTGGTAAGGAGGTGACCCAGCTGCGAAGAGCGCATGCGCTAAGCCGGCGGCGGCGGAGCTCGGCGAGTCACGTGACGCGTTGCCAAGGTTACGGCGCAGCTGCGTTTAAATGAAGGTTAAATTTCTGGCGACGGCGAAACTCGGCTCGACTAGGTTAGTAAAGCTTTCGCTTTAAAAGGGGTATACTGGCAAGTAAAATACACGCCTCTCCAGACACTCTCCAGACGAACTTATTTGTACAGAAAATGTCCCAGGAAGGACCTACTTAGAAAAATTTAAGACAATAAAAGCTAAGAAAGCCGACATTCTTTGCATTCTTATTGTCTAGTATAGGTTTGTGCGCAGTGAGAAAATATATAAACAAGTACCTCAAAATGAAACAAACCAGACGTACAACGTTGAGTTCTCTTCACGTGCTAGCTTCAAAATACATATATTCACACTTTTTTTTATCGCTGTAATTCCTACGAGACGGCCTGTCAATGCCGTGTACAGAATGGAATCATTCAGACCTCTCCAAACCACTCTCCGATTGTGTATGTGATAGAAAACCGGAGAAAGCACAGCAGACACGCAAGAACACAAGAAGTCGTTGGAGAAAGGAAACAGTTTTTTGCTGAAGATAAAAACTGGGTGCACAGGGAAGACCGTAATGCGCTTGCGAACATCCATATCGCTCTCTGCGAGCCGGCTGTCAACGTGGATCCACTAGGTCCACACTCTTTACACTCTTGCAAAGAGGCGCAGTGACAGTTTCAGTACTCTACTTCGTTACCTGGGCGTTCGCACTCACTGGATTTTAGTTTTAGTAACAACCAGCCCTATCGTCAACTTCAGTTCCTTCGATGGGTTCCGAGTTTCCACAGGATTCGCTAGAGTTTCGAGCGTTCGAGAGGGGCGAGCAAGAAGATGCTGTAGGCATGGGCACCACAGGCTTGAGATTCCCGCAAATGCGGTATTCCCTGAAGAATGGAGCTACACTAAGAGCCTCTGCGCATTAAAGCACCAGCTTAGAAAAATGCGTTCTCGATGTTAAACTTTTGTCCGAACTAGTTTAAAACACACAAGAATCCGCAAGAAAGAAAGTGCTTTGTTGAAATGTATTTAATAGGCGATAACATTTATATTGTAAAGGGGAACCAGTGATAGTGATATTGAATGCTCGATTAAGTCCGTTATAGTGTAGCGCGGATCGCTGCTGTGCACGGCAAGCACCCACAGCTTCGAAAGTAGCGCCTCCAACGTAGCTGCGACTGCTGACTTGATTTCCTGGCGCTTAAGGTGTTTCCTTCGGCTTTGTTTTTGTTTTGAACTACGGTAATTTCATTCACAACGGCTAAGTTCCTTAAATTTAAATCCATATGCATTGTACGCAGGCAACGCGACGCATTTGTGCCGCATGAATATTTCATGTCTTCAACACAGAAATTATTTCAACGTTTTCCTTCAAGTAAGCGATCAGTGCCTAGTTTCTGGGGACACCATGAAGCTCTTTTATTGCGATAGCAATTATATGGACACTCCAAAGCAGATTAATGCCGTCGGCGTCGGCGTCGCCGTCGTCGTCGCCGTCGCCGTCGCCGTCGCCGTGAGGTTCCGTATGACGTCAATGGAGATGAAATCGTCGCCGCGCGCCGCCGAACGCTGTATGTGCGAGTGAAAGGGCGCGAGGGACGCGCGCTTTTACGGGGAGTGAACGCACGGCGGAGAACAAACGCGCGTTCTGTGCCGTGCTTCCTTAAGGGCTGCAGAAGTAGACGTCTCTTTCCTCCTTTACAATCACCATATATGTAGAGCAAACGCGCCTCCTTCTGACGCACTAAAGGCCGTGGGGGGGAGGGGGAGGAAGAGAGGCGACGTTTAGCTGCGGCACCAATTGCCTATTTATATCAGAGGCTCCGGCAACACTCACCAACGCCTCACGCATTTTGTGCGAACGCGGGCAAAACGCCGACGGCGTCGACAACAGTTCTGCGGTGGTGGTGGTGCTGCTGCATGTCCAAGTTTATACAGCTGATAAAGCTACTATCATTACTCCGTATAGCTCTCTACAAATTTGCTATCGCAATTGATGCTTCGCCTTTCAGGTGAAACTGCGACAACTTTTTTTATCAAGATATTGCTACAGTATTGATGTGCCATCTTATTTCATTAGAGAAGAACGTTCGCACAGCCTATGTAAATATGGACAGTGGAAATTAACTCCAGTGCTGTAAATACACCACATTCTATCTGATGTAATTCTAGCGGCTGCAAGGATCATACATCTATACTGTATTCACGGCGTAGTATGGTTGGGTAATATGTCTGTTTCACGCAGACACGAGTCATATCAAATATATTTCTTATAGTAAGCGTGTATAGCACCTGTAACAGCCGGTGAAATTAGCTATGCAAGCCCTGGAGCTCGCTGATCAAATTGTTTATTCCGGTACATACTCTGTCAGGACAAAGTGATCAACGCTTTACCTGCATTTTGCATCTATTATACCGAATTGCGGTCACAATCATAGGTTGAACTTATTTGTTAAACTTACGCAAGAATCCCAATATATAACAAATCAATCTCAAATTCATGATGGTCAACCATCCTCGAAAGCTAAACAATCTTACTTTTGCTGTTTTTTTTACTTATTTATTATTGAATGATGAAACTTGATAAAAAATGTTCGGTTCTCTCCCTTTTATCTAGTGCCGTTTGATATGAATATTGATGACACATAAATACAGTTGGTCCTTTCCAAAAGTACTACTCTATACAATCTATAGCACTCTATACAATCAACTACCTGTCGCATTCTCTGTCACTTAAACTCTAGATCTGACACGTACATTTCGCGCTACCAAAATGCATTTTATTTGAGCAGTTTACGCCAACGCCAGTGAAATCCATCTCTATTTTTCGATCATTGAAGCACGTTCAGCATTTTAGGTCGCAAAACTTAAGTTCCCTTCAGTTTGCTATTTCATGCCTCCGTCTTCAAAACTTCAGAAACGCAATGGCGAGAAATTGTTTTATGTGACTCCATTTCACTGTTGCTCAATACCCATGAATTTCATTACGCTCGATGACTTTTTGCTGTGAAGAATGCCCCTTTCTTATCGATTAAGTCGCACTTTCGGTGAGTCACACTTTTGACAGCTGACACGGTGCAAAGTTTCAGATATACACCTTGGCGGCAAGCCTGAAGCTTCGGGCTTTTTGAAGATGTGCTCAAAGTTCACGCGTTTTGATAGATAATTACGCTTTACTGACGACGCTTTGCTCCCCCTAGATTTGCAATACACGTTTCTCGCTGACGCCAAGCCTCTTATCATTCCGGTGAGGAAACACTTAGGTACACATTTTTGAACAAGATTCTCTTAATTCTTTGCTTAAGGTATAGATCATGGCCCTGTGGAGAGCAAGAATCGACCATGAGGTTTTACTCTCAAAACTTGTTTGCAGGAGCTCCTCGCCATCCTCACCCGTCGTTTCTAGAGAGAAAGAAAAGGGAGTACTATAACTGCCGAGAAAAACAATGTTCGTCGGTAGTTGGCAGCATAAAAGAACTTTCTTCCGCTCAATTTAGCAGCAAAGTAATGTTTTCAGATCAGCTGGAGGCTGCCGGTTTGTGAAAATATAGGAAACAGTGTTGCCATTTCACCGTCGCATTGTACATTGATAGTGCGTTTATCGTGCGTCGACCTTGTGACGCAACCTGCTAAGTAATCGAAATGAACCCTCGTCCTTAATGGCTCACCGGAAATAGCTCGTGCATGAGCTGTCTTTTTTTCTTGTGCATTGTTATATATATCTATATAAGCGTTATCTTTAAAAAAATTAGTAGTCCGATGCTTATGATAACTAAACATTTATTTTCATACTTGATACAAAAGTATGGCTATACATAAGGTTGGCGCAAAACTATCTGCAACGCACAGGGGCCATATATGGTACAAGAGTGTGGACGACAGATGGTCTGACCAGGGCCAGGTGTGGAAACCATGCACACACAAAGCGCAATAACTAGAAGAAAAAAAAGCAAATGCCACTATCGCCGATACCAAAGCCCATTAGGATATTACCATCGTAACTGAGAGCGCTTTTTGTTTTGCTATCAAACATCTACGATGACTTAAGGCACAACACGGCCAGTACGAAAACAAGCATTTTATTGATTCATGCTTTATATTCTTTTTCATTCAAAACTCGTAATTTTTTCCTCATTACCGGCAATATTTGCAAGAAGGCATGCAGAAATTTCTTCACAGTTTTACAGCATTTTTCACCTTTTTTTTATATTTGCAGGCTATAAATAATCCCGGAAAGCTATTGCACAGCAGAGTTTAAAAAAAACCGAGCAGGAAAGGAAAAATAGAAATGTGTGCAATAAGAAACTACGAAGTATAGTTCTTGCTTAAGTCAAAAACAGTAAGAAAAATCAGAAATCACGATGCACGGCAACCTCAAGCATTCTGCATTATTATTTCGAGTACTAGGGATCGTAATAAGTATGCAATTCTGTACAAACACTATTTTCAATGCATTATTTTCCCACACGATTGTTAACTTGATTCGCACCCTTCCTGTTGCTTAGAACTAGAATTAGCCAGTCCACAGCGAAGCAGGCCGGGGTGAAATTTAATAGAGTCAAGGGAGTCGCTGTATTATGCTCGCTGCTACTCGCACTAGTGAATTTCACGTCGATCTTATTATTTAAAAAAAGAAGACGCTTCCATGCGTGTATGGCACAGGAATGAATTTATGTCTTATGTGACTTTATATGACAGAATAATAGCGACCCCTGGTGGTTTTCCGAAAAACGTGCTGAGGCCTACGAAAAAGTAATTCGGCCTTTCTTCGTTGCCATCATGGTGCCAAATTGACAAAGATTCTGGATCGTAAGCGCTTTTCACCATAAACTAGCCACCTTCGCCAACAACATATCCAACATCATAATTTGCACGCATCTGCTCTTGCGAGCAGTTATAGCTGAAGAAGTTTTTTTCAGAAACTGGACCCTGAACCACGGAGCATGTTGCATTAAGTATTCTCGGCCCCGCGTCTTACTTTTGTTATTCTTCAAGTTTCAGAAGATGGCATTTTCGTGAACCCTCTCTCCGTCTCCCCCCCCCCCCCCCCCTTCTACCTACACTGTAAAGGCGTACAGGCGTGAGCAAAAGTATACGGAGCACAGGGCCACCGGAAAAATTGAATTTCTTCGTAATTAACAAGCATAAACTGGAAATAATGAGTACACTGAAAAGTTCGCAACGCCAAGTTTAGACTGCAGTGCTCAATTTCAAGTTGCGTTCATAGGCAGATGAGAAAATCGGCTTTTTCGAGCAACCCCTGGTCCGTATACTTTTGCTCACGACTGTACATTGTCGTCTCAATGTAGTAACTTGCTAAACGTAGGTTTTTCGCTTCCGTGGTTAGCATCCACATGAAAATTCAAGCTGAGCTAAAGATCAACGTATGCATACTGCAGCTATGTTTCTCGCATAGCTGTACCTTCATGCTAAGTCTGCACTGCATAATCTCAGACGAAGCCCGTATTAACATATTTGTTGCAAACGTAGCAGAGCGTGTCAAGTTCAGACATCGGAGGGTGCCCGATGTTATGTGTCAGTCGATACCCGGGCACTGTGGTTTAACACAAAATGAACCCAAGGTCCTTGCAGCAAACGCTGCGTCATATTGTTACAGAGCAGTGGGGCATGATGTGTCCATGAACAACGAAGACGGTTTGACTATTTCTGCCCCATGACAATATAAGTTATTACGTTTCTTCGCGGACAGTCTCAATCGGCTATAGATCTCACTTTCTCCAGCTCATCTTTAGCTATATCATCGTGGAATACTATAGACTGTGCTACGAACAGCGACCACCTCCCAATTATTTTTCAAATTGATTTCCCTGTGATTTCTCTTAGAAGGAAAAATAACTCATTTATAAACTATAACAAACTTCAAAAAGACTTGAAGTCTACGATGATTTCACGTACGGATATGCAAGAGGATATTAGGGCTCTGAGCCTCTGTGCAGTTTTAAAGCGTTCCGCGAAGAATGCAACAGTTAATTTAACCTGCAACACAGGTAAACCATTAAGTCCGTGGTGGAATTCAGATTGCGCGAGGGCCCACCGAAAACGAAAAGCTGCCTGGAAGCAACTTCTTTGTAATCAATGTCCAAAGAATTGGAGTGATTACCAATTTGTTGCTGCAACATTCAAGCGTACGATAGATAAAGCCAAAGAGGAGTATGATATGAATAAATACAATCATCTGTCTAAATCAAAAAACAAAAAAGCCCTTTTTAGGTTTTTACGCTCTCGAAAAATGATTCCAGTTCCAGCAAATATTGACTCTTCCGTGCTTTCGCCACGTGAATTATCCGAATTATTAGAAAATATTGGAAAAGGACTGAAAGATAGGTTCACTTCAATCATTCCACCGTACATAGTGAAGCCGTTACCACTAGAGGAATTTAGGGAAGTCACAACACAAGAACTGGCGGATGTTGTTCGCTATCTGCCTTCTTCAGCGCCAGGACCAGATGGAGTTACCACAGCCGTGATAAAAATTCTGTATGAATTGTCCCCAGAAGAAATTTTGAATATGGTAAATTACTCTTTAAAAAATGCGTGGGTACCTTCAGAATGGAAACTTGCTAAGGTAATTCCGATACTTAAAAAACAGGGAGGTCGATATGATTTAGATAATATTAGACCAATTTCCCTAACATCAAACTTAGTTAAACTAATTGAACGAATTTTAAATTGTCGAATTACGACCTACATTTCTGAAAACTTAATACTTAGCCCCTGTCAAATTGGTTTTAGATCAGGGTGCTCGATTTGGTGTGCGCACGTAGATTTAGAGAGTCGCATAAAACTTGCTCGTCGCCGAAGAGAATATTCAGCATTAGTGACCCTGGATCTAGCAAAAGCTTATGATTCCGTGGAACATAGCATACTGATAAAGCAATTAGAGAATTACAGGTTTCCGAAATACATCACGGCGTGGTTGTCAGAATTTTTAAGGGAAAGAGAGTTCTACTGTTTTCAAAACGGATGTTCATCGTCTAGGTATAAGCAACAGAGGGGAGTACCACAAGGATCAGTATTATCTCCTGTTTTATTTAATATATTTTTAAGCTCCATCCCGCTGCTCCAGGACATTCATGTGTACGTTTATGCTGATGACATCGCTTTTTTTGCATCGAATGCTGATCTACATTCACTTTATCAAATGTTACAAAATTACTTATCTATGCTTGAAACTTGGATTGAAACCATACATATGTCTCTGAACGTTAGTAAAAGTGCACTCCTTCTCTTTCCTTTAGATGTTCCCGTTCACATTTCACTGATGTATCGTCAAGAGTTCATTCCTCAGGTGGATTCTCTTAAATATCTGGGAATTACATATGATGGAACACTAAACTGGACAAGCCACATTGATAACGTCGCGTTTAAGGCAACTCGGGCTGTAGGATGGTTGCGTAAAATCAGTAACCGACGATACGGGCTGCGAAGAAACACATTAATTATGATATATAAAATGTATGTCCGACCAATCATGGAATTTGGATGTGTCTTATTTTCTGGGTGTCCAGCTTATAAAATTAAACCTTTGGTACTATTAGAAAAGGAAGCTCTGCGTTTGTGCCTTGGACTCCCTAAGTTTGTTGCAAACAACGTTCTGTATATGGAAGCGCGACTACCATGTTTAATTAGTAGATTCCAAATCCTTACTGTCCAAACGTACCTAAAGTTTTACGATTCTCCCCAAAGAAGATCAATGTATGTTTTCATTAATGAACCAAGTACGTTTTTTAATACTCATTGGTCGCGACTGCACACCCCTCAGATCGTATTCGTACAGGCACAGCTATCACCACTGAATGTACAAATTCAATGTATTCACCCAATAAGTCAATCCAAGAAAATCCTCCAAATTGAATTTGACGATATCTTCCCCTCGAATGCTAAACTAATGCCATTCCAATATTTAAATGACCAATTACAAGATTACCTCTCTCACCAGGAAACAAACAATATAATAGCCACGGACGCTTCAATGTTAAACGAAAAGGCTGGCGTAGGCATCTTTTCTCCTTCTCTTAGTTGGTCCTTTTCTATTCGCCTTCCGGATTACACGACTATTTTCATAGCAGAATTATTGGCGATTGTTTTAGCACTGCGCAAACTACCCCCGAATCAATTATCAGCTGTCGTAGTAACAGACTCTCGGTCGGTATGTGTGTCGCTTTCCTCGGCAACGAATTCAACTATCTTAAATGTGTTTCAAAATTTAATCCCTACAACGTTACAAAAAATTAATTTACTCTGGGTTCCTGGACACTGTGGTTTATACATAAACGAAATGGCAGATTTATTAGCCAGAACATCTTTAAATGGACCTGTGCTTCATATTTTACCGGATACAGCTTACGTCACTGCATCGAGATTCAGAACGTTTAGCCTACGAAATGACTTAATCAAATTATCGCTGATCCCATCTACAGACTTTCAGCATCTCGGTTTTGGCTGGAATAATCAGTGGTGTCCTTCTCGGCAGTTAGAAGTTACATTCTCCAAATTACGCTGTCGCATCCCGGAATTGAATTTCTATTTACACAGAGCTGGTCTGACGATGTCCCCTCTGTGCCAAAATTGTAAGGAAATTGAAACAATAGACCACTACTTTTTATCATGCCGACGTTATTCAAACCAGAGAACGAAATTACTCGAAGCTCCACTCTGCAAAATTGGATTAAGATTAAGTACACCAGTATTATTATCATTTGGGGCCTCCTCCCTCGGCTATTGTCACAGAGACGTTTGTTGCGCAGTCTTTCAATTTTTAACAGAAACAAGACGATTACCCTGTTAATTATAGTAACCTTATTCTACCTATCAGATCAGTATTCATTTCACTGAAATTTGTTTCTCCAAATTCGTTCGTAACATTGTATTTTTTCTGACCTTGATAATAACTATATTTTTCACCTTTCGGTTAGTCTGACTGCTCGTTGGCACAATACTCTAGGTATACAAAATTTTCTTTGTTTTTGTTTGTGCCTTCTTTACTTTGCGTATCTCATTGTCAAAAAGAATTTTTTTTTTTAGCTACCTACTGCCGCCCGATTCTTGGCCTATCCCCCTCAGTGGGTGCGAGCCATGGTGAAGGATCATCATCATCATCATCAAAGGTGCCGAATAGCGTATTGTAACATTCACATGACGTGCGTGGATGATTCAGGGATTTGAGTATGCCTTAGAGTTCAGCAATGAAATCCTTTCTCCCTGTTGTCTTCATTCATCTTTATTCTTTTTATTTATTTCCTTCTTGTAGTCTAGATAGGTACTCCATACAAAGCCCACTAGCTGAGGTCGATATCATTTGCCTCACTGGAAATAAATTACCTATGTGAGGTGATGAAAATGCACTGCAATAATTAAGGAACCCATGAAGAAAACATTGACACCACATCCTGTGTATATTGTACTCGAAATAAAAAGATGTCGCAGTTTCACCCGAAAGGCGAAGCATCAATTGCGATAGCAAATTAGTAGAGAGCTACACGCAGTAAGGATAGTAGTTTTGTGAGCTGTATAAACTTGGACATGCAGCAGCACCAGCAATGCGCAGAACTGTTGTCGACGCCGTCGATGTTTTGCCCGCGTTCGCTCCGAACGCGCGCGGCGTTGGCGACTGTTGCCGGTGCCCCTAGGGGTGGCTCGGAGGTTTTCCACAAGATCAGAACGGGACACTCGTCGAGCAGCGTCGGAAGTCTTTACCACCTTCTCGCCTCACAACGCTTTTATATAAATACGCATTTGGTGCCGCAGCTAAAAACGTCGCCTCCCCTACCTCCCTCCCTTCCTCTTTCCCTTCCCCCCACGGCCTTTCGCGCGACGGAAGGCGCCGCGTTTGCTCTATATATATATGGTGATTGTAAACGAGGAAAGAGACGCCTAATTCTGCAGCCCTTCAGGGAGCACGGCGCAAAACGCGCGTTTGCTCTCCGCCGTGCGTTCGCTCCCCGTGAAAGCGCACGTCCCTCGCGCGCTTTCACTCGCACATACAGCATACGGCGCGCGGCGACGATTTCATCGCCATTTGACGTCATACGGAA
The DNA here is from genome assembly GCF_013339745.2 of Dermacentor silvarum. Taxonomy (NCBI): domain Eukaryota; kingdom Metazoa; phylum Arthropoda; class Arachnida; order Ixodida; family Ixodidae; genus Dermacentor; species Dermacentor silvarum. The sequence continues at coordinate 159,444,003 of NC_051159.1, read as the reverse complement.
CCTCACGGCGACGGCGACGCCGACGGCAGAAATCCGCTTTGAGTGTCCATACAATTGCTACTGCAATAAAATGCGAACAGAAGACGCAAGCAGAGCAAAAGACTGAACGGTCGCTGTACTGTCTGTCCCTCCTCCTGCGTAATCTGGTGTCCGCATATACGATATACTCGTACTGTATCAGCTCGTGCAGACCTCACTTCTCTTGAACCCTACGTTTATACCTGCGCGCAGTTAATTCCTCAAAATACGCTGCGGACATTTGTTATCGCACTTTTCGTAATAAGAAGCACCATATGCGCTGCTTGTTTATGGTACAAAAGCCGAAGGCGAGATCAGCATAGAAGACAGCGCACTTTGCCGCTCTTCGGAAAATGGTCCCAGTACTTCGCGTGTGAAAGAACCTTCACGACGACTAAGGAGGAGGAAGGGAGAAAGGGTAGTAGAGTCTTCTTTCGTCTCTGCTAAAGAAACCCCAGGGTGAATGCGATAGGAGAGCGCCGTTCTTTTGCAAGACACACGGAAATTTGCAGACCGGCAACGGCCACACGACTTCCTGCTCAGCTCTTTATCATTCCGACCACGTTTCCCGCGTCCTCTGTTGTATTGTCCTTTCCTCCAACTCATGCGAATCTAAACGCCCGACTACACGAATGATAAGAAGGAACAGTTCCTGCTTGTAAGCGCAATTCGTAGAAAACTCCGAAATAAAAATAAAAGGCGATGTTATTTACGTGTGCAAAGGGCATCGAAAGAGTTAGATACGCAGAGCGCATGCGAACAATAATTGAACAAAAAATAAATAAAAAATAACCACTGATATTCAAGGCCCATGTTAGGATGCGCAAGTACTTCAATGCGTTACAGAATTTAAAAAGAAGAAAAAAGAAAAGCACAGACTTTTAGACTATGAAAGAGACACTGTCACGTAAGCAGTGGCAAGTGAGACTCAATGCACCGATAACAAGCGAAAATGTTAAGTTAGGGACGGAAGTATCTGCGGCCAAGTCTTTCAATGCGGCAGCAGACATACATTGATGCACTGAAGAATCGATTTTACTGATTTGGTAATAGAGGTGGGCATGCAAATCTACAGGCCACTCGAGTGGGCTGAATTGTTAACCTCTCACTGGCTGCGAGAAGCAAGCCTACGTATTTATATTATGAAACATCGCCTGCAGAGCATATCACTTGTATACTTAATCTTGACTTGATTAAATTGCTGGACCTCTGCCTAAGCGGCAGTAATCAGGGAGTCACAATTTTATAACAACGAATCAAAAATTGAAAAAAAAAGAAGCGGTGTCAGTAAAGCAGCACGATGGCATAAACATGGCTAGAAACAAAGCAACAGAGATGTCACCAGACCAGCGAAGAGAAGAAGTAATACTTAGCGGCAAAAACATGCGGAAACGATGTCATAAGCCATAGAATGTAGACGGGTAAAACAACAGAAAATGGTAAACGCAACAGGCTAGAAAAGAAAGAATAATAAGAATTGAGAAGGCAGCAGAATACGAAGGAGCCGGAAACAACACCTTAATGCATGAAAAAAAAATGTACTGAAACGAAGCACGCGGAAGCAAGATGTAGCAAAAAAAAAAAAAAAAAAAAACGGGATAATTTTCATTTTAAGTGTAAAGATGGAAAGCTTAAGGAACGAGCTCAGGTGAGCTTAGCCAGATGATCACAACTATAAAGAGAGATGCCGCAAAAGAACTGAGAGCTCAAATCTGCAATAACATAAAACAACTTCGCCACCAGATCCTTAAAACAGACCTAAAGGAATACACAAAAAATGTAGCAGACGGCTTCTGTGTTGGCAACCTAAGAATAAGGTACACTAATGAAAACAAATAAAAATAAAGGAGAAATAACACTATGTACGCAAGCACACAGCAGCAGATTGCTGTAATGAAAACGGAACAAAGAAACTAACAAAAAAAAAAAGCTAGCAATAGTACCCGACAGAAGGCTTCTTAAAGATCTTTCTTTCTCATCTGCTTTAGCCATATAGTCCAGTGGCGGCTAACAAAAGCGCGAAATCTCGGGAAGCCCACCAACAGCGGAATGTTTCCTTTAAAGACAGTGATAGCTATAACAAAAAAGAATGTCTTAGAAAAAGGGTCATAAGAAGACAGCCGGTCTTCGCATGATACGTTAAAACAATAATACAAGAACCCTGCTCACAAGGTAGCGGAATAGGGATAGCGTCGTGTAACCGGCTACAAAAATATCAGGACTTTGACATAGCAAAAACAACAAAATCAGTCACATAAACTCATTTCAGCGCTTTGTATTGCCTGTTCTAAGGAACACTGCGTAACATAAAAAAAAAACCTAAATAGAGAAGCAAGACTTCCGGGCTTCTTATGTGGGGCACTCGCGTGCACCTATCAGGATCTGTGGCCATTTACAAGAAAAGATGTCACTTCTCTCGACCAGAGGGGCTTGAAGCGCTCGGACAGCCGGAAGAGGCAAGATAATGTGCTTTGGTAGACAGCCAGAATCCTCAACCGTGTTTTTCGACATGCAAGGTGCACTTGTTTGACCCGTATCTTCGACGGACTTTCTTTTTCTCCGTCCAATACTCACGTGAAGTTGGGAACAATGTGGTTATTCATTCAGCTTTCAAACCATAGTAACGTATTGACACATAGACGACGAAGTCGACAGATGAGCGATATCGTCTGGTGGAGGATAAAGAGCGCGAACACCACGCAGCCAGACCGATGGGTGTTACAGTGTCATAAAGGTCAGCAAAAACACTATCGCTCGTGTGTTGTTGTATTTCAGCGTCTGTGTTGGACTACACTATATTGTTCTAAAAACTAATAATATAACCCACGCTTCTTTTTAAAGCGCCACCAAACATTAGATGAAGAAACATTTTGAAATTATATGTTATAAAGTGAAAACGAAACTACAAAATCAAGGGACGGATCTGGAGTACAATCTACGAAACATCTCGTTGGCAATTTCTGTGTGCCACTGGCGTGCCGCCGTCGTTAAATATATGTCCGACGCCATGATTGATTGGCACGTGCTCTCAAAACAGTTTTAGCGCAATTCCTTATGTGAATATAGGTCATGAAGAATTTCTCCTCAAAGAGTCAAGGAGCATACTATGAAAAAAAATTAACACGAGCAAAATATAGTATTTTAGTGTTCTCTTCACCGCTAAGAGCTCAATGAGACATACAAGACGCATACGTATTGAGAAAGAAAAACTTCAAACAAAGCACTATCATAAAAGTCAGTCCTCGCGCTGTGCTAAGAAAGCAAGGCTTGATATTTGAAAAGCACGCGACATTCAGTCGAGCTAACACAGCCTGAACATTGCAGCAGAACGCCAGATTACTTGCAAAACGTTTTGCAGGAAGCAGAGCGCGCGCCCGCAATTTCCCTGACGTCTTCAGTGATGTAGTTGTCTCATACACTGTTATCATTAAGGTCTTGGGCCTCCGTTTGGTTTTGTGAGAGCACAGAAACTTCTAGCAGTCATCCAAAACTGCGCATGCAAAGTGTTCATTACGTTGAGCAGCATAAAGTTCTTCACGCGACATGGAAAATAAAACCAAAGGAGAACATTTTGCGTCAGCACAGTAAAAAGCAATCCTTCGGTCAGCTGTTCACAGAATAAATTTAAATTAATTTCTGTGGTTTTCCGTGCCAAAACCACGATTTCATTATGAGGTCCGCCGTAGTGAGGGACTCCGCAATAATTTAGAGCTTCTGGGGTTCTTTAACGTGCACCCAATGCGTGGTACACAGGCGTTTGTGCAATTCGCCGAAATGCGACCGCCGCGGCCGGGATTCGATCCCGCACCCTCGGGCTTAGTAGCGCAATGCCATAGCCACTTCGCCACCACGGCAGGTGCTCATAGAATAGCTATCAATGCCGGTGAGTCGTTCTGGCAGTGTTTACAGCAAATTTGTGCAGTGAAATTCTGCACAAAAGAAACGCAGAGAACGACAATGTAAAAGGGTAGGTGTGGACAAATCATTTCAGCGATGTTAGACAGCTCATTTTCTGCTCTTGGCAGACAGAAGCGTCACGAGTGAAAAGAGTGCAAAATAGTGGTAAGAAAAAAAAAACGCAGAAAGGAAAATGAAGAAAGGATAAGCTTGGCAGCAGCCACCAGTCGCACAACACCTACCTGGCTTTCAGGAAGGGGTGGTTTCTAACGTGTAAATGGAAGACCGGATGAAGAGAAGCAAGAAACATAGATAAGGAGCTAAAAACACTGAATACACTACGATGCACAGTATGGTGTCTTCAGCACTTTTTTTTCGTATATTCCGCTTGACGGTGTCTGGTGTTTCTGTGTCTTTGTCTGATGTGCTTCGATGTTGAAGCTACATTGTGCTCACAGAAGGTGCTATCTCACAAATGGCTGAAATATTGATTAACTGAAAATGTTATCAAATGCTGGGGCACTTTCTAGCAAGCAATTGCTTTAAGAGTACAAACGTCATGAATGCTCTGAAATTTTGATATTTTCAAAGCCATTCCATGGCTTAAACTTTCGGTTGAACATCCACTGCCTCTAGAAAAGTAAGAAATAGCAAACGAAAAAAAACCCCGAGTGAATCCGAAAATTAAAAAGCAGTAGTGCAAGGCAAGCTAAGGGAGCAGCACAAGTGGCTGTAGAAATAGCGATTGCGCAGCCAGCAGGAAGAGAGGCAACAAGCACCTGCCATCGCCAGCGATTGTAGTCGCTGCCAATCAAAGGGCAACGGGTGGAAAGCAACTCGACCAAGCGGAAAATCGACATGTAACGCCGCAACGATCACCGCTGTAGCCTCACTCGGGACAAGAGCAGATCGAAATCTCCGGTGTGGGGGAAGAAGAAATGCTGCCGTAAATGGCATACCAAAGTAAATGCGAAAGCAAACAAAACAAAAAGAACGACGAAAAAGATTCAGAGCCCTTCCACTCTGTGAAGATGGTCGAACGGCGAAGCTGTGTTAGTTACACCGAGTGTTACATGTGCACGTGTTGCACGTGTTGTAATTGCGTAAACATAAGTAAACACAGAGCTACAACACGAACTTATATGATATTGAAACGTTGCGAGACGAGACGAAGCAGAGACTTCCAACGCTACTCGACGCGTGTCCAGTTCTCTGGTCGAAACATGCCGAGCCGCCGCCAGAGGCATCGCCTGCGGTCACGGACACCGCGCGCGTTCGGGGGGAACGCGGGGAAACGCGGACGGCGTCGGCAGCAGCTCTGCGCGTTATCCGAAAGCCTTCTTTCGAAGTGGGGGGTTCCCTTGCCTTTGCTGTCGTTTGGCTTGCACTTCTCGCTAACGATCCTCGGGGTTAGCGGTCTCCCTGCGATTACGCTTGGCTTGCACTTCCTTCTTCCTTAGCTCCGGATTGACCGCCCGCCGGAGCCGTTTCGCTGCGGATTGCTTTGCGCGGAACGTAGAATTCACCCGGCGACGACGCTGCGTTCTCAGGCGAGCTCCCGCAGTCGCTTGCGCCGAGCGGAATCCATTGCGAGAAAGGGCGCGCTCCCCCATCCACCTCTCAATCCCCCTCCCCCAGCACGTGCTCTGATTGGTCTGCTCCTCAGCCGGCGCGGCCTCTGATTGAACGCAAGGCCCCTAGCGGTCAGTCTGCGAACCTACACCCTGTGTGACACCGGCGGTCAGACGGACAGACGGACGGCACACCCTCAATCTACTACAGTTCGGCTGTTAAAAAATTGGCCGCATATCTGCTTGCTTCGCTGCAAATGACGTCGAAAGACGATAGTCTTCTGCCGCTTCTGATACGTAACACCCTCTCTTCTCCCCCACCCACCCCTCACGCTCTTCCCCTCCCCTCTCACTCCTCCCATGATGGATGCAATGGGGGTTCTGCTGAATTCAATTCACATTTCCCGCGTTCGCCCTGCTCTCGCGCCCACTGTTGGGACTTTTTATTGCTGTTGGCTTAAAGCCGGCTACAGAGCCGCGGCATCAGTAGGCTTGTTTTTAACGCGTAAGCGTCTCTTCAACACCCCTTCTAACGCGTTGATTTTTCATTTTCTAACGTAAAAACCAGTCCAATGTGTACTCTTGATTAAATAACGCTGCGGATCACGGTTATGTACATATATCTTGGCTCAAATAGGCCTGATGCATCCTTTGCGCTGTAGAATGTTGACGTGTATGACCTCGTGCCACCAGTGCTAGTAGCTTGGTTGGTTTTGGCCGGGTGGTTGAATCGAGTGACAGTCAAAGTTTTTCGCGTTTAGGTGGCCCAAGAAAGACTATCGTCTTTCAAAAGGCGTATCTACGGAAAGGGATGTACAAATACAATGGGCATTGAGGTGAGCGTACCTGTGCTATATAGACCGGTGAGGACAAGATGCAAAGCGAAAAAATTGTTTCATCTTCCGGCCGTTTCCACGTTTGTTCTGTCAGTCATGCGTGACAAACATCGACGGCCCGGATGCGATTCAGTTTGAAATATAATTTTCTTCGGCGAGTCAATATGTGCTGTAACGCTGTATGCCGCAACGTAAGTATGGCCCAATTTAACACCCGTACGGTAGCGCACATCATAAGCCCGACGGCCATTTTTGTGCGAGGGCTTCACGACAATGATTTTTTTTAATCACCAGAAAAATTAAGGGCCACTTTACACTAATTGTGCGAAGACTGGGCAAACAGCGAAGTTGGCGACGCGCACATATCTTTATCTCGGTTCGGCCAAGTTTTTGCGAGGTTACGCTTCGAGACTCGGCCACGTTTTGCGCAAGATCACCCCGGAATCATCGACAGCTCAAGGAGCAACAAACACTCGGTCATTAAAGTATCTGGACGCTCAAATCCTTTTGCTTGGTTTCGCGGCCTCTCGTAACTCCTTATCTTCTGCGAAGCGCGGACGTTTCGCCGCCGCTTCGGCGGCGCGATATACTCGGGATCGGATCGAAGTTGTCTTACTTGCTCTCGAGTAGTGGCGCGGCGGCATTCGCGCCGTGCTTCCTCTTCGGGAGTGACGCTCTTCTTCGGCCGCCTATCTTCGCGGCGATATGCTCGGCGCGGAGACGGCGGGGGTAACGCGGAGTGGGTCGTAACACTAACGTCACGGCTTAGCTCCGCCTCTGCGCAGCCGCGGCAGCCACTCCGCACAGCGCGATGACGTCGTGGCACGGCAAAGCTAAGGCTAAGTGATGCGGCGTGCGCGATGACGTCACAGCTCACGCAGCTGCGGCGAGGCTCGACGCGGTCGGCTCAGCAGGGGTGAAGCGTTGCTAGGCGACGCATGGTGACGTCATCGCCAGGCAGAGGTTTTGCGGCGTATACTCGAGGGAACATGCTCGAGCTTAAACAGCTTCGCTTGTTCACAGGGGTATGTGCCATTGAGCTTGGACACTTTAAGCACAACCTCCCGGATCGGCCCACATTTCGGGCGTACACCATTGGACTACCTCCAGCTTAAACTGCTTCGCTGTTGAAATTGTTGAAACAAAAAGGTAAGAGAAACAAATGCGTGTTTGTTGCTGCTATCTGTGACTGACAAAGGTGGATGGGTGCCGGTTGTTGTCTTGGTGAAGATAAAGAAACAAGAGAAAACACCGCCCAATGATACCTTATCCAAAAACAGCAACAAGCTAAATTTGCAGCCCGCCGGAAGAACTGGGAAACTAGGGCAGTTGATAACTAACAGCATTCCAATACATTTGGCCCCCTGTTGAAGCAGTCCGCATGATTTCATTAATATCTTACTCATATCCGGCTGGCTTTGCATTATATTTTATAATTATATTTGATAATATACCTCCGACGAAACCATAAGGTTTGCCTCAGGTTTAACTATATTGCTTAATCATGTGATCAACCCAAGCAACATTTACAGTATGTTACTATTTTCAAAGCATTATCAGCTGCTCTACGCTTCAGTCATCCGCAGCAAACCCTAAACAATCGGCACATGGTGCTGACTCTTGTGATCATTGCTTGCGGCCACACTGTGCCCAGACAGTGCTCGCTCCGTTTCATGACAGGTCTCTAAAATCAGCAGGATTGGGCCGGCTTAGAAAGTCGCAGACCAGCCAAGCTACTTTCATTCGAAGTAGTGATGAACAGGATAGAGGGGATTCTTCTATAACTAGCAATGAAGTTAGAAAGGACTTGAAAGACATGACCCGGCGAAAAGCTGCTGGAGAAGATGGCATAACAGTTGATTTAATAAAGGTCGGAGGAGATATCAGGCTTAAAACGCTTGCGGGCCTTTATACGGAATGCCTCACGACTTCTAGTGTACCAGAGAACTGAAAGAATTCCAACGTTATTCTAAATCATAAGAAGGGAGACGTTAGAGAACTGAAATATTATAGGCCCATTAGCTTGCTTTCAGTACTGTATAAAATATTCACCAAGGTATTTTCCAATAGAATCAGGGAAACGCTTGACCTCAAACAACCAAAAGAACAGGCTCGCTTCAGGAAGGGATATTCTACGATGGAACATATCCATGTCATCAATCAGGTAATCGAGAAATCTGCGGAGCGCAACCAACCTCTCTATATGGCTTTCATAGATTATGAAAAGGCATTTGATTCAGTAGAGATACCAACAGTCATAGAGGCATTGCGTAATCAAGGAGTACAGGAGGCATACGTGAATATCTTGGTAAATATCTACGAGGATTCCACAGCGACCTTGGTTCTCCAGTTCTCCACAACAAAAGTAGAAAGTTACCTATCAAGAAAGGGGTAAGGCAAGGAGACACAACTTCTCCAATAATATTCACTGCATGCTTAGAAGAAGTATTCAAGCTCTTAGGCTGGGAAGACTTAGGAGTGAGGATCAACGGCGAATATCTCAGCAACCTTCGGCTTGCAGATGACATTGTCCTATTCAGCAACAGTGGGGACGAATTATAACAAATGATTGACGACCTTTACCGAGAAAATGTAAGAGTGCACGGGGTTGAATATTAATATGCAGAAGACAAAGATAATCTTCAATAGCAGGGCAAGGGAACAAGAATTCAGGATCGCCAGTCAGACTCTAGAGTCTGCAAAGGAGTATGTTTATGTAGGTCAATTACTCACAGGGGACCCTGATCATGAGAAGGAAACTTACAGAATAATAAATTGTGTTGAAGTGCATACGGCAGGCACTACCAAATCCTTACCGGGAGCTTACTACTGCCGTTGAAAAGAAAAGTGTACAATCATTGTATTCTACCTGTGCTAACATATGAGGCAGGAACTTGGAGGTTAACAAAGAAGCTCGAGAACAAGTTAAGGACCGCACAAAGAGCGATGGAACGAAAAATGTTAGGCCTAACGTTAAGAAACAGGAAGAGAGCGGTGTGGATCACAGAGCAAACTGGGATAGCCGATATTCTGATTGACATTAGGAGAAAAAAGTGGAGCTGGGCAGGCCATGTAATGCGTAGGATGAATAACCGGTGGACCACTATGATTACAGAATGGGTACCAAGACAAGGGAAGCGCAGTCGAGGACGGCAGAAAATTAGGTGTGGTGATGAAGTTAGGAAATTTGCAGGTGCAAGTTGGAATCAGCTAGCGCATGACAGGGGTAACGAGATCGCAGGGAGAGGCTTTCGTCCTGCAGTGGACATAAATATAGGCTGACGATGATGATGATGATTATGACAAAGTCTGAGTCTTAGCTATTTGATTAAGCATTATATTAATCAAAGCGAAGTTCCTAGTAAACGTGAGGCTTTATTATACATTGTGAGTGGCACCACATGAGAACGTGACAATTATTGCTCTACTTAAGCCTCCTAAGGAACCACGGCTCCTCATACCAGAGCATTTCATTTAAGGCTGGAGCTACAAGATATGGCCGCTTTTCTTACCCGTAGAAGGCATCATATTTGCTTTCTCAAATATTTCAGCTCGCAAACTTCAGTAAAAGAAATGGCAGTGCTGTATTGGGCTAATAATCTCATATTGACGGTAAGCTAACAACAAAAACTTTTTTTTTCTCTTCTGGTTACGTCTGCACGAATGTAAAGCAGGAAAAATAATACGCAGAGGTGTTACATAAGGACGTTAAAGAAGCTCACGTAGGGATGGCTGAACGAGAACGAGGGGCGTACAAACGCACACACCTGCGCACGTACGCATGAAAACACACACGCGCGCACACACAAGCATACACACGCACACGCAAGACAACAGCTGATCAAAAACTCAAACCGCATAAAGAAGCACGAGTGAAAAACCGGGTCACCTGAAGAATGAAAGGACTGCCTAAAAAACCCTTGGGGCTGCCTGCAGAAGCGAAAAATTCAATTTTGAGAGTCGCCTCATGGAGCGGTTCAGTGTTGGCAGCCCTCTTGATGAATTTCCGGCTAGCTGGCTCGGAATGATATCTGGCCTCCCGCGAAGGGTAGCTCAGCAATTTCTGGAAGCGTAATGTTACGAAAGAAAGCGGGGGAATAGGGGAACGACATTTAGTCGCTGTTACTCTGCGCTGTGTTTTCGGGAAGGTCACATAGCTCATGGTTGTTTCTGGTAATAATAGCCATCCCCTGCTCCCCTGCGCCCACCCCCTTTCAACCCTTAGAAATGGGTTGGTGGGTAGGGAGGAAGGGTGTGATTGGTAGCTGACAAGATGGCTGTAGAATCAGTCAATAAACTTTTACATAAACCGGATAGAAAAGGACTAATGAGCCGTAAAAACAGCTAATTGGGCCGCGGAATATCCGCATTGTATCACGTAATGGGGAAAGGAAGTTTTACTCGCAGCTCGCCCACGCAGTCCACATTAGCAACGACGCCGTAGCAGTATTCGTGTCTTAGTCCCACATTACAACAGCGCATAATTTGTGAGTGGCCTCGGCAATAGGAATACTTGCCAGTTGGTCCTCGAGCGCTTCAGTCGCGGTAAACATAGATGCCTTCTATAGACAAAAACTTCAATGAATTAAGCCGCATCAACCTTTGCAACTCGACAAACTGTTGTATTCATGGGCAATGAAATCAGCTCAGCTGAAAGCATTCAGCGTGTTTTAATTAATGTATTGCTACGTGCTATTCCCAGAAGCTGACATTGACACTTCGATGTAATGGGACGTACTCATAACCGGTCTCTGGCTGATCTGAAGACAACGACGTGTCGTGTTTGATGTCGACTGTTTGATCGACTGGCGATACCCCTTGTAAATACACCTTGTAAATAGTTTGCCTACTGTGGCTACCACGTCACATTTATTTGGTGGAGGTACAGGGTACTTCTGACGACGGAGTTTCGAATCGGACGCGACCTAGAATTTACCACCATGCCGCCAGGTGATGACACGGCCCCGCCAGCTACGCCTGCGACCACTACCCAGTTTAGCAATCTCTCATAGCCCCGCGATCCCGGGACCATTTCCGGGGCAAACAGCGTTGACGTGGATGAGTGGCTCAGTATGTACGAGCGTGTCAGTAAACATAATGGCTGGGATCCAACTATAATGCTAGCCATCGTCATATTTTACCTCTGTGGAATACCTCGCGTCTTGGTTCCGGACACACGAGGACGATCTCACCAGCTGGGACAAGTTCAAGCAACAGCTCCACGACCTTTTCAGCAACCGTTTGGTCGAGAGCTTGCCGCCAAGAAACAACTGACGGTAGGTACTCAGACGTCCACTGAACAGTACTTATCGTACATACAGAACATGCTGGCCTTGTTTACAATCTGACCAGAAGATGTCCGAACGCGTCGCAGACGACGCGTTCAATCTGCTCGTCTTCACCAACGTGACTACCGTTGAAAGTGTCATCAAAGAGTGCCGTCGTCTAGAGCAAGCGAAACGCCGACGCATCTCGCCTCAGTTCGAGCGTCTACTGAATACCGCTGCAACGTCGTCCTGCGAGGCAGCTCCCTGTCCACAATCCACATCACACGACGTGACGCGCATCGTCCGCCGAGAACTCGAGGCCGCATATCCGGCTTCTTAAAAACCCATGGTATCCGAAACCTCGACGCCGGCTGTCTTATTGATCCAGGCCGTTGTTCGTCGGGAATTTGTGAACCTTGGCATCTACTCTACTGTCTGCGCCATGAACACTCCTGACGCCGCCCTAGTCTCCGCGGACAGGCCTCGTCGTGGACCTTCCAGAAACCCGTCTGAGTGAAGAACAGCCGACGATAAGCCGATATGTTTCCGCTGCAGCCGAGCTGGACACATTGCTCGCTATTGCCGCAGCCAATGGCCCTCTCAGCCCTCTAGCCCATTTTCCGCTTACTCTGGTCCCTTCCATACTGCCAGCTGCTATCCACCCCGCACCGAATTCTCTGCAAGGATATATATACTCAAGATGTGCAGTCAGTCACAAAATGTTCTGGAACACGAGATCTGAGAAAAATCTGAACATCAGCGCAGCCTTACAACGTAGCCTAGCATTCGCGTTTACAGCCCCTACCAGTATATGTGAACAACATTGTCATGTTCGGTTTTACTGACTGCTCATACAGGCTGCTCGGAAATTCAACGTTTTCTGAGATCCCATGGTCCGTAAACTTTTGTGGTGAACTGTACAAGGCACCGCACTGTTGTATTTAACGCAATTTACAATGATGTCAGTGAAAGCGCTGAGACACTGCACGCAACAGTGAGCAGCGTTCTGTGGCCTACAGCCATCTTTCACGCTTCGGTATACGTGTGTGCACGTATTACATTCCTGTGTCATGCGTATGCCTGCAGACATTTTGAGCAGGCCGCTATCACTCTTTGCATCGTTATGCACGTATTGTCTCATCAGTGTTTATCACTTCGGACCACACTGCAACCTCGTATGCCTCTTCAGCTCTTCTTGAAAGAGTATACAGTGTATACTGGAGCCCATTCTTATATATACTTCTTATGTCTATTTGCTCCTGCATGTATACCTCCGACTACACTGGGACCACGGTTACTCGTATTCATTGCTCTTGCATTATTTGGAACTTGTAAAGTTACGTGTTCTGTTTTACTTTTCGTTACTGGTTTGTGAACAGAGGCAAGCGAAAGCATCATAGTATGCGTGAATGTTTTATTTTACTTGCATTTCAATTAAACGACAACAGCAACAAAAAGTATAAAGAAGGGCGCACGCACTAAAAGAAACAAAAATTAGGCTAGCTCGAGTGAAAGCGAGGAAAAATTCTGAGGCTGTATTGAGGAAGGAGGAGACGTAGAATGCATGTGCGCGAAATAAGAGCACTGGAAGAACATTTCTAACAAAAGAGAAGACACACCCGTGGGGACTCTTCAGGGGCGAAAACCAACAGCGGCTTCTCTTGGCCCGATAAGGCGGCGAGCTCTAAACACGCGAGATCGAAGAAAAGAAAGGCGCCAGGAGGAGATTTACACTGTTCGCGCAGTCTAAGGCGTCTTTACGCCAACAGCACCCGGTACGTAAGCAGGCAGGAACAAGTAACGCTACCGAGTTTGCAAGAGCAAGGAAATGCCAAACTTTCCACGCTGCCAGCGTGTTAGCACAGGGAGTGGGAGCTGAGGAAGCACAGCGTGCAGTGCACATGGAAACTTTATCTGAAGTAGGTGCGTGGAGTATTGTTCACGCACTAGCACACAAACGTGTCTGCAATATCGTAAACAGCTAGTCCAAAGCAAAAGTTTGTTGAAAGTCCCAAAGTTGTGCTACTCCTGCACCAGGTTTGCACGTGGGCCATGCTATCTACAGCACCTAGGAGTGTTCGGCTACGAAGATCAGCATTTATTGTGGCGGACTGTCAATGGTGGATCTGTAATTAATTATGTGTAATAAGTCAGTTAGCTGTTAATTACATTCGGCATGACTTAATTACAAATAACAATAAATAGTGCTGCTAAATTCGGCAACACATTTGCAGTAGATATTGGCTGGTTCCTTTGTATCAGTTGCGAGGCATACATAAGCGCAACTGCTGCCTGCCCCTGAGAAGGCGTTTCAAACCGTAGCATCTTTCTTGACCTCTCGAGTGCAGACAAAAGCGGCAGTTTCGTTGACACCTTGAGTTATACGCATATAGGTGCCAGAAAGTCAAAAAAATAAAATAACAGTACACTCCGATGATGAAAAGCAGGTATCTAATTCGGTACGCTAATTCGAATCGCCTCACAAGCAGAGTAATACCAAACTTTTCGTTATTTGCTGCTTCCCTACATCTTTTACACGATACCACACTTGACTAAACGGGAAACTGCTTTGTCGCAGTGTTATACCGTCTACTAAGTGGTCGAAGAATATAGGCAGATTTAATGCAGATGACAAAATTGATGTGAAGGAGAAGTAGGAAGGGAAGTAGGAAATTCTATGCAGCTAAGTACGAAGCGTAATATTGTTTGTTTGTTTTTTGTTTTATGCGCCGCGTTATCTCGTGCAACTTTTATGTTTCATGCACTGCAATGGTCGCCAACTAGTTCTAATGCATTATATATGTTCACGCTCGTGCTATACCGTTCACAAGGTCTGCGGTAGCGCAGACAGCATATCATGTGGATGCACACTGTGAGATGTAGACGCAGCGATGTGATATGGACGAAGGCAATGTGTGATGTTTGTCGAGAGAAGAAGGACGAGGGGAGGCGTATGCAGAGAGAAGTGCTACCTATATGTATACACGTTTAAGGATTCGTTACCTCTTTTGTCTTAGTGACAAATGCCAATGTGCGCAGGTGAGTCCTTCGGATTTTCCATACTCTTTATACTACGAGTATGTTTACTGCTTCCTGTAGTGCGTGTTCAACAGCGCTCTCCGACTCTGTGGTCCCCATATTGTCACATCATCGGCGTATAGGGTGGGTGAACGCTATACGCCCTATATTGAACCCTATATTAAACAGAGTGGGTGATAGAACTGAACCCTGTGGAGTGCCTCCTCGGGAGATTTTTATGATCTCTGACCGAATTTCACCTAGGCCGATGGTAGCCGTGCGGTCAGATAAAAAATTCGCAGTCACCCAACGGATGCTTCGCCCGAAAGGCGAAGCATCAGTCGCATTTGATGCTTTGCCCGAAAGGCCAAGCATCAATTGCGATTGAAAAATTACTAGTAGAGTATACAGAGTAAAGATAGTATTTTATGGGCTGCATAAACTTGGACACATTCGCTTACTCACTGAATTAACAAGCATGGTGTCAGCACGCACAAGAAAACATGAACAGATCACACTAGATGAGCGCAGACATGCACTATCAAAACGCTGGCCTGAGTAAGCGCGGCTTTAGCAGCAACCGATGGTTCGTGCGGTCTATCGCTTCAACAAATTGAGCGTCGAAAGCACAGCGCGTGCAAAGTTCACAGCCGTGTGGAGATCGCTTTCAAGATACGGTGCGCACGACAGCCCTCAGCCGCGCAAAGTACAAGTACACAGTTGCTGGCAGAGAAGAAGCCGCGCCCCGTCCCTCCCGCGCTGCCTTCCCACTTTCCTCCTTTCGCGTGGCATTTGAGTCGCCAGTTCCCCTTGCGCCGGGACGCAAGATACGCATTTAGTTCCGCAGCAAAGCGTCACCTCCCCTCCCTCCCTCCCATCCCCCCACGGCCTTTCGCACGACAGCAGACGTCGCGTTTGCTCTCCGCCTTGTGCGAGTGAAAGAACGTCCCTCGCGCGCTTTCACTCACACATACAGCATACGGCGCGCGGCGACGATTTTATCGCCGTTGGACTTTATATGGAACCTCACAGCGATGCGACGAGGATGGTGATCGCGGGAATGCGCTTGGAGTTTCCATATAGTTGCTATCACAATAAAAGGCTGGGCCGTCATCGTAGATGCGTTTCTCGCATCGGGAGGTTCCAAGATATTTAGAATGAGGTCGTGTGAGACGTTGTTGGCCCCTTCAGATCCAACGCCTGGATTACTCTGGCTTAAGCTATACTGGGAACATTCACATCTTCCTTAAGTTGTAGCAGTTTGTCTTGCGCCGACAGACCTGATCGATAGCCGAATGAGTTGTTGGGGAAGAATTGGTTCGCCTCGAGGTAAGGTTGGAGACGCATAAGAATTTTGTGTTCGGAGAGTTCCCGATACACGAAGTCAGTGAAATGGGTCTGAGATTTTGGAGGGACAAGGGTTTCTCGGGTTTCGGAATTAAGGTAATATCGGCGTGTCGCGATTCTTGTGGAAGCGTGCCGTTTTTCCAATTATCGTTATAGTATACAGTGAGTTGCCCGATGGCCTGATCGTCGAGGTCGCGTAGTAGTGCATAATGAATGCCGTCTGCTCCGGGCGCCGGGTTACGTCTTGTGCCATGTAGGGCTGTCCTCACTTCTGTCTCTAATATCGGCGTCCAAATGGGTTTCTTCTTCGTATGGATAGTCTTTGTAGTCCGGTCAGTGACCTGTATAGGTGTGTATCTCTGTTGCAGTGTTTAGAGGAGAGCGTCATCATCCATTTGTTCTTTGTGGATGATAGTGCAGACGGTGTTGGTTGTGTGCGTTTTTGTGTGCGTTGGGTTGAGTAGTGCTCTTAGAAGGGACCACGTTTTCGATGTACTTAGCGTGCCGTTAAGGCGATCGCAGAGGTTGTGCCAATTGTTATTAGTAAGGTTGATGGCGTATTCTTCTGCTCTGGCTGTGATCCGCGCGATTCGATGTTTGAGCCTGCGGTTGTACCACTGCCTACTCCATCGTTTGGTCAGGCCACTTCGCGCCTCCCAGAGGTGGAGCAGATGTCGGTCCACATCCAGTGTCTCCGTTGTTGCAGTAAGTTGCTTGGTGGCAGCTTTAAAATCTGCTTGTAGCTGTTGTGTCCACTTGTGTAAGGAGGGCGTGTCGTGTTGTTCAGACTTGGTGATGTTGCGTGGAAAAGCGTCGCAGTTCGTTATTTTGATCACACGTTCTGGGGTGCGTGTGGCCACCAGTTGAACTTCTATGGCTAGAATTCTGTGGGCACTGCCCAGGTTCTCCATTAGGTTGTTCCAGGAGCACTAAGTCAAACCCTTGACCTTTGTTAGGTCGAGGCAGGTATCTCTGCTTACGCTATTACCCGTTCTGGTCTGTGTCTCAGGTTCTGTCAGCAGAGTCAATCGATGAAGGGTTATTGCGTGGGCTAGAAGGCAACCGTAAGGAGTTTTTGTTTGGTTACCCAACAGTTTGGTAACCAAACATGAGAGGACCGTTCAAGCGGTCCTTTCATGACTAATGACTAACCCCACAGCAAGACGCAGAGTGACTGCGATGGCGGCCTTCTTGAACAAGATTGTGCATAAGAGGGCTCGGTCAGTATACTAATCCCGTATTGACTAGTCTGCGTTTGGTGGGCAGCATTCACTCAGCCTGCTCTCCTCCTGGCTAGCAACGACAAAGACAAATTGATGTTACATTCCTTTCTGAATGTTGCAGGAAAAATTATAACAGATATATGTCTTCTCCATGCACTTGAGGTGTACGAGGGCGAATAAGAAAGCCTGTGCCTCTATTTTCTATTATCCAAAATAAGAAACATACAGGTAATTACAAATATACGTACTTTTTTAGGTACCTTACACTACTTTTCCACATAGTCCCCACACCGCTTCAGACATTTGTCTCATCGCAGCACTACATTTGAGATGCCCCTGTGGTAGAATTCGTCCGGCTGACTGTGGGACCATCGTCGGACTGGTGTCTTGGCTTCATCGCTGCACGTGAATCGCTGGCCTGCCAGGAACTTCTTCAGAGGACCGAAAACGTGTAAATCACTAGAGCCGAGGTCCGCATTGTATGGAGATTCGTCCAGACTCTCCCAATGAAATGACCGGAGCTTGTCGGCGGTTCTGATTTCCACATGTTACCTCGCATTGTCGTAGAAGATAACCGCATTGACCACATCGAGAATGCCTGGGTGTTTTCTCCTGATGGCAGCCAGTAGACGTGACAGTGTGGAACATTAACTGTCGGCATTGATGGTTGCACCTTGTGGCAGGAAATCCAGCAGGAGTGGTCGTCAGCGATCCCTGAAGACCGTTAACGTCACTTGTCCGACAGATGGCACTTTAGGGATTTTTTTTTTGTAACAGTCGAATCCTGATGTTTCCAAACCATTTTCTGGTGCTTCGATTCAGGTGTGAAATTCAGTATCCACGTTTCATCGCCAGTAGCAATGCGGCGCAGGAAACTTTAAACCTCCTCAGCATACCGTTGCAGATGATTCAGTGAACCAATCATTCGCTTGCCTTTCATGATGCCAATCAGCTGCTTAGGCACCCACCGACATGAAACCTTCCGGTACCCTAAGGACCCGCGAACGATTTCGTAATAACTCCCATACATAATTCCAAGCTACCGGGAAATGTCCTTGAGGTGCACACGCCGACCCGCTTTCACCATTGCATCCACGCGGGAATGTTGTCGTCAGTCAGCGACGCACGCGGCCTCCCCAAACGCTCATTGTCATGCAAGTCTTCATGGCATTTTGCGAACTCACAACTCCACCACCACACACTTCTCAAAGCGAGACACCTTTCCGCATACGTGGGCTGCATTCCCCTATTTTTATCGATGGGCGTTCGTCCCTTGCTCCATAGAAAAGGAATCACACTTCGTTGTTCGTATGCTGTTGGCGTGTGAAGCACAACCGCCATCTTCGAATGATGATGATGATGATTTATTGGCATCTCCTTTGAAACGGGGCGGCGACAAATAGTCACCTAGCTTGCTTGATTTAATCAGGTATACTATACATGTTCTTTATCTAGCATTTTTGTATACCTCTCATTATTCTTTTTTATTAATTTGCCTTGTACCGCTACCTATGATTTTAAGAGATCACGTCGTATCCATATTTTCCCTGCTTTTTTCCACCAGTACTCTAATCGTCTCTTGCTGATCTCTACGGCTGATCTGTTGATGTTTCCTTCCACTTTTAAACACAAGCGCTTCTGGGAGTTTACGTTGCCTATGGTTCTCGCTGGGTGGATCCCGTCACAGCATACCGTTCAACTACTGACAGAAGCGCCATACTGCGGAGCTACCGGGAGGTAAACCCGGACAGGTCCAAGAAAGGTCCATCGCTGGGAATGGATATGTTGACTTCGCATTTACAGCCGTAATTTGGCAAAAAATAAATAGGGATGAAGAGTTCCTGATTTGCCCTCGTATGTATTTTTTCACGCCCGGATTATATAAAGAGCGGTTCTTCATTTGAAAGTCTCGCACACGCCAGCTTGTCATACTTGTTGTAATTTTATAGCAAAATCCAAACGTTCGAGCTGGCGCGGATTTGGAAGTTTCGGGATTTTCTCATTACGAATGAAACTAAACTGTGGCCATTAGATGAACTAGTGTTCAATATATGCTCCCGCAGGCACCACAAGATGAGTCATAGCGCGAGAATTTAATGTTTAGAGAGAGTTTAAAAAATGCGCACGTCTGTAGAGTGCCACCAAAACATACAGACGCAATAACAGAAAATGTAAAGATTCTTGTAGTAAAGGTCCGTGAACCCTTCACTGCAGCAGAAAAATGTATTACAGAACGGCAACACTTACATCATACTTTGTACCATGTCTCACTGGTGAAACTTCAAAACTGAGTGGCAATCACACCAAGCTTTCGCGGGATTCTGCTCGAATAATCAGGCCTGCAGCATACCCACGCCTAAACGAGAACCAAACCTCAGCACAAAATTCATGGAAAAACATGAGGTGAAGTTCTTTGGCGTTTTCGACTTTTCACAAAGGACAATGAAACAGAGCATGGAGGGAAGGAAGCAGTCCAAAGCTAAAAATAAAAACCAAAGTCAAACCGCATCTCGCTAGACGCTGGCCAGCCAGATGGTGTCAGCTCCCTATTGAACGCTCTTGATTGGAGCCGGACCAGCGGGGATAAAATCACGGGGTACTGTGCGCGCGAGGTACGTAGCCACAGTACCTTGACGTGTTTCCTCCTTTCTGATCTGTTTCTTTTTGTGCCTTTCAAGAAGTTTTTTTGTTCTCTGTGGTCAGAAGGAGGGAAGATGCAATTTCAAGTGTCATGTGCGTTGTTAGTTTTTGTTCTGTTCTGAGAGTAAGTGAAAAGGAATCCCCATATATATTAGATGTCGACAGGGGACCCAGCGAAGCTAGGTGAAATGCGAGACCAAATCTTCAAGCCTGAAAGTGATAACGAAAAAAAAAAGCATAAAGGAAGATAGAACAGACTTGACAAGAATAGAGACAAAGCAAACAAATTATTGAAAAATAAAGCGATGCGGGTAATTTGCAAGCGCAAATAAATATAGTGCTTAATTTGTACGTAATTTCAAACTAGAACAACCAGGCACGCGGACAGGGAGAGTGAAAAATAAACGCTGATAATATCATGCATTAAATAAGAAAAATTCCTTTGTCTGCACTGCAGCTGACTGCTCGCTCTTTGGGATACTAGGGCGCCCGTTAGCATTAGCTAAAGCTATACCTTTGCACGCAGACGCAAAACGCCAATTGGCCGATAGAAAATCCGCCTGGGAGTGCAAAATCGTTCATATGAGAAAACGGTCACCGTGTCAGATCTCTGGAAAGATGAAAAAGAAAAAGAGAAAAAGAAAAGAAGCCATAGCAATTCCTTTTTTTATTTTCCTTCTTTTTTTCTCCAGACTTCTGGTTTTATGGAATCATTCGGAAGTTTAGCCGCTCTCTCCCGTGTTTCTGTTTTTGTTTTCGATTCCCAATGGAACGCTCTGTGAGCTCAATCTCTTGACCCGAACGTTTTTTTTTTTTAACAGTGAAGTTGTTGGCCTCTCGTTGGTCAGCATTTTGCGTGCCCGAAAATAAATGTGGCCTGATAGCGAAGGTAGTGCAATACCGGACCGACCCACGGTGGAGGTGAATTGGGCTTCAAGCACACACCAAAGTGAAGCGCAAAGGGCATGCATTCTTTCGAATCACTCATACAACATACCGAACAGCATTCATTTCAATAAAGATCAAGCACAAAACAAGCATCCGAACCACATAATTTATGATAAGGCGCTGCTGATAAAAATGCGAAGGACGTAGCTCTCCCCACACATGTTTCGGGATAAATATTATTGTTGCGCAGGCTGCCGCGGCGACGGCAGCTTGCGACGTGGGAAGTGACGTCACTAGCCTCTCGCATATAAGAGAGCCAACCTACAAGTGATTTCATTGTTGTTGCAGCACCGCTATGCATAGGCAACGCACAGTTAGCGCTCCCTAGGAGCAGCGTGAATCACTCTAAATTACCATTACTACCATTACTTTAAAGCAATAAAACATTGCATTCCCCACTCAGCAGTTGTAACGGTGATTTTCAACAGCTGCGCTGGACATCTACTTTCGCAGGGTTGGGATGACGAGTCAATTTTCTTTCTTTTCTCTTGTTTGGTGGCGTCAATAATTTGGAATCGCAATCGCACGTGCCACATTCCCAGTTCGTCATACCGGTATAAAAGCATTTCCAGCTGCGCCAGTGTGCTAGAGCGATATATCAGACAAACCGATATCCGATCAGGGCTGGAGAGTCTATTCCATTTATACGCGTAGAAGCACACACTTATCTACACAAGTATTTGCTTTTGTACAACTTGGTAACGCTTGTCCTGGGCAACTTGTTACGTATTCAACAGACACGAAACGTCCCGCAAAGCTCACTGCCTCTTCCTCAAGTCCCTGAGCTTACAGTATTGCTTGTCGTAAGGATCCCGGAGGTGCGCAAAATATGTTGTTTATTGCCCAAGTCACGTATAGTAAATGCATCATGTCCGCCGGGCAGTCACTTCTTGAATGCAACTTTTAGAAGAAGGTGCGCAGGCCCGTCTACATATCAAAAAATGCCAGGAGAGCTTACAAAGCAAAATATGCGAAAGAAACAGAGCAATGCTAAAGCATCAGCCGATTTCTCCTGCGCTAGCTTTTGGTTCCTGTTTGTGTAACTGTTGTTATTCGTCGCGCGCCTTCGTCGTCTCGTTTCATGTTGAACATGTGGCACAATGTAAAGGGAGGCCTCATGAATAGGTGTTTTTTATCTTGGGATATTTATGATAGGGAAGTAGCTTCATACGGTGTATGCATACAGCAAGGAGTCTGAAGTGTAATATATCCGGGATCAGAATATAACACGTACAACTCTCCGCTTAGCGCTAACTGTCTACGATACTCCTTCTAGTGCGTCTGAAAATCAACACAGATTTTAAGAAATGTGCGGTGTTTTGTATTGGCTCACAGTCTAAATAAAAGGATGAAATTTAACTAAATGCAGTGTAATACATAATTCTGCTTAATTTTGGCTGTATTGTGCCATAAAAATTCTGACATTTGAGAACGTAAAATTTTCAGTATTTCATAGTGGCAACACGTACTCAATAGTGCCTATAGCTTGTATCCGCATTGCCGAATATTACCACGAAACCACAACAAAACAGATGTCTATAAATGACACGTTTTCTCAAAGCAGGGACTACAAACGAAATATCAGCACGCTTCTCTGATATTTTTATATTATGTGCACAAGCCTGAACAGAACATTGGGCAAAACCATCAACGATGATTGTCAATGTAAGATAATAGCCTGAATAAACGAACGAATTAACGAACGAAGCCAGCCAACGAAAGTTTCTGTACCGTAGCTGTCCCATGAGGGGGGGGGGGGAGGGAGAGGGACGACCAAAGAAGAGGAGGGCTGTCCTTGCCCAGCTGAAACTTTCAGACGCCCCAAAGCTCACGCGCAACAGTCCTCTCCTCCCTCTCTCGCGTCAACCCACCTTCCCCGCTCCTACCCGCAAGTCAGTTTCGCGAGATCATGCGCTCTTTCCCTCGGCGCCTTTGTATCGGAAGTCTGACCACCAATCATCAACCACCGACCACCGTCCGCAATCAACCACGAAAACTTGCGAAAGAGGCAAATAAGACAATTCGCTTTAAAAACGCCGAATACGGCAAATCAGTTCTGCGGAATCCCGCAAAGGGGAGGGAGTATCATAAAAGGGAAAATTGTCATCCACCCGAATGTAGCACGAAGCTACAAAGGAAATTCGCACGGGTTTCTTGGAAAGAACGCTTCGCAGTTGAGGAAAAATTCGTCCTGGTGCGGGATATTAAAAAAATCACAGCATATCCGCGGGGTGAATGATGATGAGTGGGCGAAGCTCCGGAGGGAATAATCGGATCTCCCGCTTAAGGGGACGCTAGCACAAATGCGTTAGAAACGTGCAGTACTCTCTAGTAAGGGGGAGCGGCCACAGCGTCTTACGCAGCCATTTACACATGCCGGAACGTGCACCGCGTTTGCCGACGCCATCACATGACTGCTGAGAGAGTATACCCCCCGTATTCATAAACGCTCCTCGACTTGAACTTGACTTGCCACCGCCTTGGGCAGCGCGTTCGAAACGCGTTGAAGGTAAGGCGGAGAGACCACAGCGTCTTACACCAGCTTCTTACACGGGCCGTAACGCGCTAGCACAAACGCGTTAGAAACGCGCTAGAAACGCGGCCTTTCGTTAATGTTGGGTATTTATTGCCATCGTGGTGCGTGTGTCCATGTCCGCTTCGTGGCGTAGTGGGCTAACGCCGCGCGCTCGGAAGCGAGGGGTCCCTGGTTCGATTCCGCGCTACGGAAACAACTTCGGAATTATTTTTCTCAGACTGGTTACACACTACTGCTACGACGACGGGGACGAACGGGTGCCGCTATAAGGAGCTTCGCCCCTGAAACACCACATGAATCTCCAAGAAATCGAGAATCTCGCGCTGCAGCGGACGCGACCACATTCGCTGACGATACAGATTTGGCGTTCATGGGTTGTTTCTAATTTCTGAGTGCATGTCATTCGCTCGGGTCAGGTTGGGTCGGTTGGTCTCTGAGTGAGTGAGTGAAGTCATCGCTGGCCAAACCTCAACATTGAATGAATAAGCTTTAATCATGTACATGATCTCAAGCGCAAGCGTTAAAAAAAGTGGACAAGTTTGCACTCGGTCGTGCAAAGCTTAAGCACAGCGAAAGTGTCAACCCTCAAGTCTTACTTGCTGCTACTGCTAGGTATTAACTTGGTTGCTGCTAGGTCTTAACTTGGTTTAGCTTAACTACGCAAGTAGGGAAGGTATTCTCGAGCGATTATTTTCGGAGGTACCTTCCCTTTCGCGACATTTCGCGTGACTAGCGCTGGACACGTCGGCGCCTACGAGCGGCAGCGTTCCTGGCATGCCACAAACGCAGGCAAGCAGGCAGGCAGGCAGGAGCCGTGTCTGTGTCGAGCGAAGCGAGCGCGCAACTGCGCTGGCGCTTACTAGACAATGCGAGGTTACTTCATCGCTACTGTTTCGGCGCATGCGCAGCTAGGCAACGCGGGTAGTGCCGGCAGCAGCTCTGCGCGTTGCCTCGTTGGTGCTGCTACAATTTCTTTCTCTCCCTATCTCGCTCTCATTTTCTGTTTCCCTCTCCCGAGCATTGCGCGCGTCACGCGCTTGCTCTCCTTCCATCTCCTTAACGTTCCATGTCTAGGCAACATGTGCACGGCATGGAGAGGAGGCGAGGCGCACGCCGCTCCGCGAGGTGCATGGTTGCTAGGCAACGTAGTGACGTCATCGCCCGGCGAGGTTTCGCGACAGCAGGCGCCACTTTTTACGGTTAGCTAGAACAGCGTCGCTGTTAAAAACATTATGGTGTTTTACGTGCCGTAAAAACCATCTGCTAATGAGGCACGCCGTTCTGGGAGACTCCGGTTCAATTTTGAATACATGACGTTCGTTAACGTGCACCTATATTTAAGCACACGAGCTTTTTTGCATTTCGCCCAAATCAAAACGGAGCCGCAGCGTCCGGGTTTGATCCCGCGACTTCGAGCTCAACAGCACCTCGCCCTGGCCATAGTACCAGCGCGGCGGGTACGCAAGCGCTTATTGCACTTCAGGCGATACCTTCTAGTTCACCTATCAAAATTGTGCACTGTAGGCGGGAAGAGCAATACCACTGGCCTCTTTATTAAGATACCAATGCCAGGCACAGAAAAATGAAACTTCAGCAAGGTCCACCAAACGTTGCCATCCAGTGCACGCAAGCAGGCAGTACAAAAAGCGAATGGAGGTCCGCGATGAATTGAAAGTGTTGTCATTCACTTCTGGCATCACGTTTTGCGAACGTGCCTCGGCTACCACTGCATTTGCACGCTGTGATAGTTCCTGGGTTTCCTTCACCACTCGCAGTGGTTCAGCCCCACGCCCTGATTTCTGCTTTTTTTTTTTTTGTTCAAGAGCGAAATGTATGCTAGCGGCGCATTTCTCCGGGGAAACTTTATTCAGCCATCTGCAAGGCAATCGTATGGGTTATTTACGTAGCCAGCCTCGAGCTCATGCATAAAATCTCTCAGTGCTAGATGACTGCGGCGCTGCCATATCTGTACTAGTGTTCTGACGCGCCAGACGTATCACGACTCGTTTCGTGAACGTGAGGGTTTGTCAACTGAGTGTATGATTCTTTCTGAACTAATTTTTGCATTATTCTTTTCCTTGATGCTGTACTGGGTATTTCTATTTCTTTTTTTTTATCACTTGTTGGAACAGAGGAGCAGCCGTATTCTCAGTTTGTGAGTGTTATGTCTGCACTGCTTCACTTTTGGTCACGCTAACATCTTAGATAAGGTTGTCATGCTCGTCGATACTTGCTTTTCCTTTTATGTTTTCTCGTATGTCATTGGTGAGGAAACACACAAAAAGCGTGTTTCACAAAAATAAAGAGGACTGCATGTCCATGATTGTCGTCCATGCCTCCGTGCTGGTCGTCTGTTCCTCGGCTACCGGCGGTCGTTCTGCCGCCGAATACGTAATAGCGTGCGTGCGTGCGTGCGCTCTTCTGCTCGTGCGCGTGTGTTTGCAGAGTTTGAAAATATGGTTCCATTACTATGATCAGCCGTTTCCAGAATTGTCAATAGACTAAATATGTGCTCGTCGGTAATCTTGTGAAGCGGAATACCGCAGCCAAGTGCTATGGCATGCACTTGACGCCTTTCATTTCGTGTGAAGAAAGGTGCTGCCTTAGGAAGGCAATTGCGAAACGTGTGCAAAGCGCACTTGCGCACTTGGAAACACTGTTTCTAACATCTAGGTGCGTTTAAGGTTCGCGTTTTGGCTATTTCTTTTGAGCTATTATTGACATTTAGATTAATTTACTTCTTTGAATACCTTCCAGCAACATTGAACAATGAAGAACCCTAACAGATTTATGAAGTGAGGCAGCAAGACTTCTCTGAAGCCGCAGATGAAAGCATAATTTGAATGCCTGCATAGTTGGGCGCACTGTTTCGCTGCTGCAAATATCGCTGACAACTCCCTTTCTACAGGCAGAAAGCTGAGGACAGTGCACGTGCTAATATTAACGCTTGTTTATTAGCAGCGACGAAGTATGGTATGGTCTATATTCATCACTCAGTATTAGCGAAACTCGGGCATGTGAATGGGAACGTGGTGAATGATGTTCAATAAACTGAAGCCTTATGATTCAGGATCCCTTTAACGAGTTTATTATGTGTGCGCCTCCTTATATATATATATATATATATATATATATATATATATATATATATATATATTGTAATGAAAAAATGGAATGGAATGTAATATAATGGAAGATTGCCAACATTATACTAATCCATAAGAAGGGAGACGTTAAAGAACAGAAGAATTATAGACTCATTAGGTTGCTTCCAGTATTTTATAAAATATTCACCAAAATAATTCACAATAGAATCAGCGCAACACTAGACTTCAGTCAACCAAGAGAACAGGCTGGCTTCAGGAAGGGATATTCTACGATGGACCATATCCACGTCGTCAATCAGGTTCTCGGAAAATCTGCGGAGTACAATCAACCTCTCTATACGGCTTTCATTGATTATGTAAAGGCATTTGATTCAGTAGAGATAAAAGCAGTCATAGAGACATTGCGGGCGTAATCATGGAGTCCAGGAGGCATACGCGAATATCTTGGGAAATATCTACAAAGATTCCACAGCTACCTTTGTTCTCCACAAGAAAAGTAGAAAGTTACATATCAAGAAAGCGGTCAGGCAAGGAGACAATCTCTTCAATGCTATTCACTGCATGATTATGAGAAGTACTCAAGCTATTAGACTGGGAAGGCTTAGGAGTGAAGATCAACAGCGAATATCTTAGCAACCTTCGGTTTGCAGGTGAAATTGCCCTGATCAGCAACACTTAGGACGAATTACAACAAATGATTGAGGACCTTGACCAAGAAAGTGTGAGAGGGGGGTTGAAGATTTAATGTACAAGAGAAAGGTAATGTTTAATAGCCTGGCATTAGGAATAATAATTAATGATCGCCAATCAGCCTCTAAAGTCTGCACAGGAGTATGTTTTTCTAGATCAATTATCCACAGGAGATCCTGATCATGAGAAGGAAATTTACAGAATAAAAATGGGGTGGAGTGCATACGGCAGGCATCGCCAAATCCTGACTGGGAGCTTACCACTGTCGATGAAAAGAAAAGTGTACAATCATTGCATTCTACCAGTGCTAACATATGGGGCAGAAACTTTGAGGCTAACAAAGAAGCTCGAGAGCAAGTTAAGAACCGCACTAAGAGGGATGTAACGAAACATGTTAGGCCTAACGTAAAGAGACGGGAAGAGAGCAGTGTGGATCAGAGACCAAACGGGGATAGCAGATATTCTAGTTGGCATTAAGAGAAAAATATGGGCCTGGTACGTTCATGTAATGCGTAGGGTAGATAACCGGTGAACCATTCGAGTTACAGAATGAGTGCCAAGGGTAGGGAAGCGCAGTCGAGGGCGGAGGAAAATTAGGTGGGGTGATGAAATTAGCACATTTTCAGGCGCAAGTTAGAATCAGCTAGCGCAAGACAGGGGTAATTGGAGAAGGCAGGGAAAGGCCTTCATCCTTCAGTGGACAAAAATTGGCTGATGATGATGCTGATAATTATATGTATGCGTATTGGCTGTGCAGTGGCTGTGTATGCGTTCCTTCGCCCGCTTTCAATCAAGGCTCGAAATACGACAAAAGGACAACAGGAAATGAAAAAAAAACGCCACAACAAAAATCATGCTTGAAACAATAGCTGAAAAATGCAACCTCCAAATAATCAAACTAATAAGAAGTACATAAAAGGCTTGGACGTGTCTTGTCGGCGCTAATTGCAGAGTCATTCCCGAAGGACAAAATAGTTGGAAGGGAAAAGGAAGCGAGGAAAGACAACGAGCAACGAGCAAAACTTTGACGATGGGCACCGGTCTCGTTTAATTATGAAGGCGTCTCACGAGAGGCACCGGGGCAATGCAAGGCGCCCCGCCTGGAACGCTCGTGCGGATGTGTGAGAATTCGAAAGACGCCTGTACCTGACCTCGTTTTCCTATACGGGCCTATGAGCTGGGGTAGCGGTAGCGTCCGACGGAGTATGGCTTGCGCAAGCACATCGCGCAGTGCATCGCCTACGCTGGCCAATATGAGATTTGCGTACCGCGGTGCGGCCGTGCATGAAGGGTGCATAGTCGCTGCTCTAAGCTTCTTATCATTTTGTTGTAGCGTTCTTTCGCGTGTGCATTTCGTAAGCTCAGTATTACGTCATGAGCAAGACATTCCGCTACCATAAGCAGCTTAGACTACACCTCAAGGTTAAACTTGGGTGGAATCCAGCTTATCGCGCACTTTCAGCGTGGTAAGCGGGTACTCCGAAGAAATCAATGATCGTACGAATGAATGAAAGAGTACTGATAGAAATTCCTTACCTGGGACGCTGTCCAGACAACGATATTAATTCAGTCTTTGAAATATAAGACCCTAAACCTATTCTTTGTTGTAGACCACAATGTTTCATTTATGGTTAGAAGGGTCTCGCTGCGAATATTTTGTAAGCCATATTGCATGTGCTCATGGCCTCATGGGCAAAAAATAAATTCAGTGACTATTTTGCGGTGAAGGCGAAGAAAACGTGTTAGCAATACATCGCACCTCTTTGAGGTCACTATTAATGATTTAAACATTGGTTACTACATTGCCAAGTGTTATTCAGGAGCTCGCTGGACACACGTCCAGCCACTTCGAGGAGCGAATAGCAAATATATATATATATATATATATATATATATACCACGCGACCGGCTTCCCACACTTATTCCACTTTGACTTATTTCCACTTTGACAATCCTAAAGGTAGCACAATTAAAAGATTTTTCGCATTGGTACGTAAAAGAACTGAAAAGAATGCTTACAGCGGCATGCAATGCACAAGATGATGATGATGATGATAAGTGGTTCTTGAGGGAAAGGGAAAGGTTGGCGCTATCTTCTGCAGCCCTTGAGGGAGCACGGCTCAGCGCCAATGCACAAGAAAATTTTATATATGGAGCTGTAACAAGAGTAGATAATTTGCATATAGTTTGCTCCTCAATCTGGTACAATGCAGCCGCAAGGAACCCCAATAGGTATCGTTAGTGCTCACTCGAAGAGCAACATGTAAATGAATGAATGAATGACATAATTACCCGGCTAAAATACTAAATAACTACATAAATGAATAAATAAATAAGATAGGGGTTATCGTGGGAGCAGCCTAAAGGCTGATTTCTGACGTTGATCATATACGTTTAAACAGAATGTGAGCGCCGTGGAGTACAGCGTGGACTCACTGTTAAATGTTTATTTTACTACTCATTTTTGTCTCAGTCGACAGCTCTAGTGCGTGCTCTGAAGTATTGGCATTACACAGTGAACATATATAAATGTTGCTTACGCAATCTGTGCCATCCAGAGCTCAGAGCTTTCACGCCAAACTTGGGCTGTCCAGAGAGCCCACGATGCGGCGGTTAGGCTCGGCCTACCCGTCCCCACGTGGGAGCGGCCCGCAGCTCTGCCCTAGGGCAGGGCTTCTCAGGACCTAGTTAATAAAGTTCTTTGTCTATCTGTCTGTTAGGCAGTCTGCAAACGCGAGAGCTTTGATAATATTGAATATTTTGCTTCCTAAATATTGATGAATTATATTTAATTTGTGCAACTGTATTCGACACACGACACAATTTACTAAAGAAAGAGAGTATATTATTGGCACCCATATATATATAATATAACAGTAACGCATGTATTGCTTGCCACCCGTATATAGCTCCCATCGCGACGACTCGAGAAACTCGTATACCTCGCGCACTTTGCCTCCGACGAACGCTTGGGAACACACAAGTAAAAGCTCTTGCGCGTACTTCACAGAGCTTGGAGAATATGATTACTCTGGGGGTTACCGTGACGGAGCACGAGTCCCGTCTTTAAAAGGTGCATTTGACCTTAATGTTGGGTAAAAAAACAAAGGAAAAACAACAGTTTATTACGCTACATTTCTACTCTGCCCTTGTCTCGGCCAACTACATTACTTTCTGAACAAATTGTTCGTAGAAGAGTGCGCCCGAATTGGGCTGAGAAAATTGCACGCCTTCGTATGTGCCATTTGAAATGGTTCACTTCAATCAACGCTAAACAGCAACAACAAATAGCTGGCTGAATATTAGACCAGGCACAAAAGTTTCATCAATAAATGAGAACAGTTAGCATATATGAAATTAAATTGTGATATATTATATATGGATATTTATACAGACATATAATTATGTAACTATACCTCAATTTCAGAAAACGCTTAAGTTCAGATGACTGTAAGCAATAGCTATAGGCCTCAATTATCTGTAAAGTATACCACTTTAAAGTTCGGTTCAAGCTATTTGACAAACATGGTATAGTGGCTTTACACCCATCTCGGGACCCTTCACAGTATATTGTTATATCATCCAAAATAAATGAAGGGTGTAGATGGCATCCTTTGGTTGGGGTGCTGTCACAACAACCTACAGTTTCTTTACGTAAGGACCCTAGTTGTAGGGTTTGACGAAAAGCACCTATTTAGAAGGTGCCTAATTTACAACCTTAGGGTTTCGTCTCTGCGACAAGCCTATACATACATCCTTTTGGATATAACAGATTTTACTGCGTATAGCAAAACAGCAATGAGAACTATGACATGGAAAGTAAGTGATCTGTTTCAACCGCTATCGCATTAAACACATTGACAACGACGAGTGACTTCCTTTCATTTCCTCTGGTTGATTGCCCTTCTCGCTTTTATTAGCGCTTTCGTTTTTTGAGGATCTTGTGAGGCTTCTCTCCGAACGTGTTTGTTCAACTATAACAACAACATGGCGAGAATGTGAATGTACGGAGACTACAATACGTGCATAGCTGCGGGAGATCTTTTCCCTCTTGTATACCAGGAGTTGTCCGTGAGCATTCTTTTCAGTAAATGCGCTTCGTATAAGTGTGACTAAACCTCCGAGAAACTCGATGGCACACTCAAGATCTCTCATCAGATGTTTTAACAAACGCTCAGAAGAGCGTGAGCGGCATCACTACAGAAGGTAGTTTTTGTATACACTTTTCTTCCTGATTTGTGAAAGATCGCCACGATCGAAGATATTTCGCTCGAAGCCGTCACTCCACAAGACCTGCACAGAGAAAGCTACGCGGACCTGTCAATACGCGTTCGATGCGTCCGCGTTGTCACTTCTCCGTCCGGCGCTGAGAGTGCCGGTGCCTCTTGACGCGTCAAGTACACCCATTGCTGCCGGCTGGAAACCCATTGTCCAGCCTTCGGTGGCAACAACAGCACTGTCATCGCTCTCGCGAAGAGAGGATTGGAGAGTACCAGTGACGAGGGGGTAGAATGCTGCCTACTCGCCTCTGACACAATTCGTGTTGCGACGAAGAAGCAGGGCGTCGCCCGAGAAGAGATCTCCAGGGGAAAAAAAAATACAACCCGCATTTCTTTTTTTTTTCAGAGACGTTGCTTTGTAAGAAAATGTAGGCGGAGATTAAAAGCCGTGGAAGCGTCAGAAATCAAAGAAGGCAAAATAATGACAAACCTTCATAACCCGTCCGACTAAGATGAAGGGCTTGCAACACTGCGACGAAGACTGCACTGCTTTAAGTAAAGTCCGATCATGTTCAGTCAAATATTAGTGTTTTAGCTTTCAAAAGCATATGACTTCGGGAAAAAAGTTTTCAGTGATTCTTTATTGCGAATCCTCGAGTGTATAAGGCCAATGTACGTCCGTCAGGGGTGAGTTGTTCTCTACGGTGGCATTGGGCGCATTTTATTCGCTGCAAGGCTTCCATGGCACGGAAATTTCAAATATGTCACCCCTTAGACGTTTTAGCACCACTGGTGGAAAAATGTGTCGTGATATTGCGCGACAAGCTGTTTTAGTAGACGAAGAGGTACGCGAGAAGATGGAAATTGGGAATCTTTCTGAATTTCGACTCTTTCATCAAATCAGTCTTGGCAATGACAATCATTCTGGTTTTACGTCACTATTGCGAAATTCTGAGCAATGCGTTCCCTCCGCGAAATTATTAACGGCTCTGCAATCATAGATCCTTACGACAGGCATATATTTCTCTAAATTATTTTTGAATAAGGAGGAGAATTTAATGAAAAGAAAGGCGAGTTGTTGGCCGAGAGAGCATGTCTCTAGCCTGATACTCCTCAGTGTGAGAGAAGCGGAAGGGGGTGAGACAAGCCGAGCGAGATGCAGATAGCAGGTGCCTATCCTATAGTACAGTGATCTGCTATACAGGATGTTTCAGCGAACACTTTCAATTAAAAAAAATGCTTGTGGCAGATAGCACAATTGTAGTCCATGAGCTCGTCTACTCGAAGTAGCACGCTTTACTTGCAGAAAAAATTGAAATGCATAATTGACTAATTAACATAAATGCACTAATTAGGTTTTAACTAATTATTTCATGACACGTGTCATGAAGTATTGTTAATATGTTATTGTGTCATGTCATATTGCAATTTACAAAGTATACAGTGGGCGAGAGTTAAAGATATAGTCACTCGAAAAGAATTGTGTGGATGACACCATTTACGAGATATGCGGCGTCAAACGCGCGGTAAAAATGCACTATCGTTCCACTTACTTTCTTAACAAAAGGTCGTTTGATGCACTGAAGCCCAAAAGTAACTGGAACGCCAGTGCATTTCTCCACAAAGTTCGGGAAATAATACGTCAAAACTGGTGTAAAATTGAGAATTCGTTCAAGTAGATCCTTCTTGTGAACTCCCCGGCTCGAATTTGTAAATTACATTAAGCGCCATAAAATAATTAATTGAAAATTTGTTAGTGAATTTCAATTTTTTTGTGCAAATAATGTCCGCCTCTTTGAGTAGAAAAGCTCAAGGACTAGAATTGCGCTATTGCTACAGGAAATTCTTTAAAATGTTTGAAAGTGTTCGCTTGAACACCCGGACACGTTGCTGAATACGCGGATGTGCACTGTAGGCGCACTACGTCCATGCGTAACGCATCCACTTGAAACGATCTCGTGCTCTCACATTTCGCACAATCATCACACAACATACGTTCTAAACACGAGTGTCTAAACCCGTCTCACACACAAAGTTTAGCAGGTATTTTATGGCGCGAAGAAATACGATTTAAATGCCAGTTCACGGTTATCGTCCCCGGTCTGCGTTCTTGCCATAGCCAAGTAGATAACCTCGGTTAACTCATTGGTGTCGTCCTACTTCTAGGAAAGCTAGAACGTTCGGGAGAAGAAAGACAGATACTAGACATCGGTGCACTCAACGTTTGACGTCACTGGCGAATACCTTATTTAGAAATGAAGAAATGGGACGGAAACAACGGCGGATCTGTATTGCCGGGCATGATCAGTGGCAGCATTCAAGTGGGAAGCGTCAGGCTGGAAGCGACGGGGCATACCCAACACCTATAGCAAATGTGAAGAGGTGTATTTGCAGAACTATCGGGTGACAATGGCCATGATGCCACTTGGTGGCAGCGTGGTTCGCAGTTCAAAGTGAACAAGAAAGGCTGCTACGCGCGCGAAGCGTTGGCGATGCGGGCTACAGAATGCTCACCATTTTCATTAAACTGGACAAGTAAATCCAAAGTAATAAAATCTAGCAACATAGTGCGGCATTACACATGCCATAAGCTAACT
This sequence comes from Dermacentor silvarum, assembly GCF_013339745.2. Classification (NCBI taxonomy): domain Eukaryota; kingdom Metazoa; phylum Arthropoda; class Arachnida; order Ixodida; family Ixodidae; genus Dermacentor; species Dermacentor silvarum. The sequence goes on along the minus strand of NC_051159.1, from coordinate 159,410,088 downwards.
CAAAGGCCGCACTGCACCGACAAGAATAAATAAACAATGCCAGCATTAGATTACAACGAAAGAAGAATAAATTAATGTCAGGGAGGTTAACGAGTAAATAACCCGGTGTGCTACGCTGCACGGGGGGAAAGGAAAGGGGAGCAAAAACTAAGAGTAGGAGAGAAAGTCAAGAGTTGATGTGGTTTCAAGTCACCGACTTAATGAAATTATCCGCGCTGTGTGACCGACGGTAGCTAAATGTGGTTGCCTTGAGACATTGCAGCAGATGTTTTGTGGCATTAAGCAGCTGTCATATGCGAGACCGTTGTCCCAAGGTGTTTCCCAAAGAGAATGGCTATCCACCTAGCTGGTTTGGATGGATGTGGATAGCAAGCCTTTCATCTTTGACAGACGGGCAATAGCATAAAAGCTTTCCTACAGTTTATTCGCAATCACAGGTATTCCAATCGGAACTATCGGTCATTCCCATTAAATATATATGCGCTGATGATGGAAACACCCAGCCGTACGCGACAAAGTAGTGTTTCTTCACCTCACGGTGTATACCACGTACCAGGCACAGTTTCATTCATTCATTCATTCATTCATTCATTCATTCATTCATTCATTCATTCATTCATTCATTCATTCATTCTACCCGCAGAGCCAAAGGCATTACGGAGGGAAGTGGTTACAGAAACGAAACGAAAATGCAGTGAGTTGGAAAATAAATTACAAAGCCTTCTGATTATAGTTTTAGCTAGTAATGCTCAATATACTAAATGAGCGATCATAAATGTATATGATATATACACAAGAGCAGTTCGTTATGAAAAAATTACTAGGGGTCCTTTATGCTACAACTAAGACCACTTGAAGGCGAAAGCTCGAGCTCCGCTAACTCAATGACAAGGCAACCACATTTTTGCTGAGTCATCTTCACTCCGAACTTATATTTTGCAAAGTCAATTTTGGTATTCATCCTTATTTCGCCAACCTCGGACTGTGACACAGCACTTATTTTTGTTGAGTCGTCCTCATTCTGAACCCATATTATGCAGTCATTTTTGCGAGTCATCCTTTATTCACCAAACTCTGACCGTGACTCAGCAGTTTTTTGCTTCGTCATCATCACTCTCAAAGTACAATTTAGTCATTTTTGCGAGTAATCATGTTTTCTTTTTTTTTGTGCAAGTCACCCTTAAAATGATTCACAAGCTTGAACGGTGACTCAGCGCTTATTTGCTGAGTTAGTCTCACTTGGACCCTCACATGTAACATTTTTTTGCAAGTCGCTCCCCGACTATATAACTCCTTGACACACTCTTAATTCACACTTGATTCAGTCTTGATTCACCCTATCACTGCTTGGTTCACATTCATTCACTATGATCTCGGTTTCACTTTCATCATACTTGGTTTGCTGTATTACTCCAAATTTCGCATTTTCATCACTCTTGATTCAACCTATCACGACTTCACTCACCTTCATTCACTCTTAATTCACTCTCGTTTACTCTTCATTATCTTAACTCAATCTACATCATCATTACCCTTCGTTTGACTCCTATCAACCAAATAGACCCCTTTGATTCACCATCAATTCACTCTTAGTTCACCTCATTCACTTCTCCGTATACCAATTTTTTATCATTATCATTACCATCATAACCATACTTACACTCATTACGATAATTAATTCTAGGTTCTTGGCCACTTTCCGGGGTTTTCGACCCATTTTCTGCTTTGTTATGCTAATTATCATAAATCATTTATTGATTATCATAATCATTTATGAATAATTATAATCCTCATGTAATTACCTATGGTTTTATATGTAATGTTATGGGGTTGGTAATTACGCTAAGGAGTTATCAATTTTTTGTACATAATTTTCTGATTTCTGGAACCACTTTTTCAAGGTCACCTCAAAACGAGACATATAAGGCTTTCGCCTTAAAATTACACATTTGATTGTATAATGTTGGCTACATTGGCTTGAAATTGTTGATTATCATTTATAGATACTACTTATTCAAGAAAATGTTTCCACTGAATGGATGAACGAGGCAAAAAGGACTGAAAAAAAGGTTTAGTGTCGCTCATTCAACACCAACATCATATACAATGTGTTTCACTTTAGCCAAATTTTAAAAACGTGCAAATGCCACGTACCTGGGCACCACCAAGGTAATGTTTGCCGTCGCTTAGAGATACTGAATATTTCTTGCATTCCACCTAATTAGATAATTAGTCCTAATTATTTAATCAACTTCTGAATTATTATAGTTAGATGAAGAGTCTCAATGAGAAGATTGTAGAGCAACATGAGAAACTCCCGATACAGCTTTCTGTTGCTCAATACGTGCTGCACAAAAGTGTTTTTCTGAGCGTGAAAGATGCCCGCGAATACACGGAAAACTGCCGCGTGAACTGTCTACAGTGGGGTTATGTGGCGAGGGGGACACAAAGTGAGATGATAATTATCGCTCTTAGCAGTGCAATTAAAAATTGAATAATCAACTTTTGAGTGGCTGCAGTAAGCAGGCACGTTTGTATTGAAAAGTTAGAGGGAGCCATGTTTCCACAGAGTTCCAGTTGGCAGAATTATAGCGTATCCGTACTTTGAGATATATAACTGCGAAGTTTACTTGCCGTTCGCATGATTACGCATGCAAGACAGTGACGACCGGCGCAAACCTCCTCCCTTATCTCGGTATAACAGAAGCTATCATGGTTACAGCCTGCGAGGTTCCGTATTTTGATTGAGGTTCCGACTTTTGCACTTTGCGATTACGCCAGCCAAGAGTGAAAGGAGGGCAGTTATCACTTTTGCCTATGCCTCCTCCCCATAGTCATAAACGCTGAACGCAAAAGGCGCGTCACATAAGGGAGGAGCTGTGCGCTGGTCATGACAATGGCGGCAGATGTGGCACATCCTTTTGACCGATGGCATGGCGAAATAGGAAAGCGTTTAGGAGTTGGCAGCCGACCAACAAACCCTCGTAATGGCTACCTGAACGCATCAAACCTGCTGAGTCGAGACCCTCACTATGCTATGAACGAAAACGGGAACCGAAGGGCCCATTCGGAACGGGTACAAATTCCAACATTTTAAAGCAAAAGCAGATCAATAACAAAAACATTAAAGGTGGTAATCATGTTAATAAATAAATATGGCGTAGAATTCTTACGAAAAAAATTCAAGATGGAAGAAAATATTCACATGCTAGCATCAGCATGTTCGTCTATTTGCAATATTAACATTTGTCAACGTGGGGAAGGATGGGACGACAGCAAAATGCCGCACAGGCGACTAAGCAGAACATACTGTATTTGAATGCATGGGAATTGCGTCCCAGAGTCAAGACGGTTGGACGGAGGCCAACGTTAATGGTACATGTGATGCTTTGACCACATTTTTTTTTAGTCAACTGCGGCGGCAATAATGAAGAGCCAATAATAAGCACAAAATACTCCGAAAAAAATATTTTGCCAAGCGAGGCATAATTTCTATGTTGCACCACAGTACAGCTGGATGAAGATGCTACAGTAGTAATCGCCTTACGATGTCTTTCGCCTGCCATCTGAGAAGCAAGACACAGGCGTACTCGTAGACAACGACTACACAGGGCAATGCTGTCCCCTTATGCCCCCACGCGTCTACACGTTGATCCTCTAACGTGGCTTCATTGCAAAGGGTCATCGCCGACCGCTGACGTCGGCGCCTATAGGCACGCCTCTTTCAAGGGAGGTGTCAGCAGTCCCTCTTCAATGGAGTGGAGGTGTTGGGACTGCAACAGTGGTATAACACTAAGCAAAAGTTGTATAATTGCACCTCGCCCACGAAAGCACGGCCCTGAGTACTCCCCAAGAATTGCATCGCTTGATTCTACAAAACTTACAGTGCTAGATATATGAATATTGTATGCACATGCAGATTGTTCTGTGCCAGCAACATGTTAAATATACTGTTGCCTATAAGAACGAGTACGCTGTATTTACAATGGTCACTTTCATCAAATTAGGAGAAGCACCACGTCAGTGAATATTGTTTACCGGCTACATGAACCAAGGTGATGTTCTTGCCCTAGGGTGGTTTCGCGACCACTTTGTTGTCATAAAATTAACTGTATAGTCCAAATGCGCATTGAGGGCACATGCCTGGGGATCAGTTACATTGCCAAACGATTTGTACGACATGCTCACTGACAGCAAATCATATTTGTGCAGCTAATGTAAATTATGTTCGGACAATCTCTTCCTCCTCTATCCCATCCAATACTTTTAATCTCTGACAGTGCGCATTTTTGCTTCTTTTGAATTTGTGTTAGGTATTGCTCATTTATATATTTTAATGTCCATCGCACAAGTTGCTCGCATGGCGAATAATGCTGAGCATTTTAACCACGTTTCTCGACAAACCACCAGACCCCCCCCCACTATCAGGAGAACTTTCAGTAACCGCACTGCTGCCCCATATATCCCAAGCACCCTGCCAACCGTTTAGCTCCACCTCGCCTCCTAAGCCAGCGAATGACCCGTCAGCACGAACTGCTATCACGCAAAGCAGGCTGAGCCGAGCCGGAGCGAACGGCCTGTCGCAGCCTAGGCGGTGGTCGCGTCATAACGACGGCCGCGCGTGAGGCTCGCCGCACGCAAATATTTGCGTACGAAAATGACGACCCTTCCCTCCCTGCACATTGTATAGCTTAGTGCAGCAAGTATTTCGTTAAGCCGATAGAACGAGGCACTGTTGTCGGCGTTACCAGCGCCCCCTTCGCGTGGTACGTGAACCATAGTGTCTAGCACGCAAGCAGGCTCTGTGAATAACGTTCTTGGCGTCGTTCGCGACAGCTGTTGCTCATAAAGTGCACTGCTCTTTAGGTGATGGTATACGGTTTATTCGTGGTAGGAGGCTCAGACTGTCACATTCGCCAGGTTCTAAAACCGATGCTTTTGTGCCGCCTCTTGCAAGCACGTATACTTTCGATATATGTCGACCGCACTTACTGCAACTGACACGGGCACTGCTATAAAAACGCAGCACTTTTTACATCTGGTAGTAGCAGTTTCACGCTATTGTAGGCATGACTACACACGAAAGACAGTATCAGCACTTCGTAGGCATCGCGAATAAATTAGTTACAAGCCAGAATCGGCAGTCTCTCTTTTCTACTCCTCCAGGATCCCTTCTACAGCCTCTATCCCTCTTTAAAGTACTTTAACAGGGCACGAAACTGCACCGCATCTAATATTCAGTCAGTAGTTCGCGACTTAATGAAAGGATTCTACGTAATAACGGGGAAATGCAGGCAGTTCAATTCCAAACTTACTGAAGTTCATTACCAGCAATGAGAACAGCTCTCAGATATACATTAAATAGTTAACCAGTAAAGTGATTGCCAAACTTAGCTACTGCGATGACTGTAAATAAATCCAAAAGAAGGAAATAAAAGGGGGTAAAAAAAGACAAGAACATTAGACGAGGCCTCGTCTTAGTCATTTACTTAATTAAAATTTCTTTACGAGCCTCATGTGAGGCTCTGCGAATGGGGGTAGTCACAGTAAATACAATATAGGTACAGACTAAAGCATAATATAGGGAGATGTCTGTATGACTGATCATGCATGATCAATATTTCTCCCAGGCCACTACCCTAGGTAACCATTACAGAATGGTTAGCTTTGAACGACGCTAATGACAAACCTACAATGAAAGGTAGCGAGATTAATGGGTTCCCTCACTTTATCACCTTGAGACTTCATTATTCTGCTATTTACACGACAACCGGTGACATGGTAGTGCTAATTGAACCATTCTATACCTGCAAAATAGACGTTTATAATAATGCAAACATGAGTCTCTTCCTAGAAGTTGCGTTGAATACTTTACTTAGAGCTATGACATATGATGTGTGCTTGTCGCAAGGCAATGTTACATTCAATAAGGACCTGCTTTCGTGAGAAATGGTACATGTATGAGAATGTGTAACCAGGCGAAGCGTGCACCTGATAGCGAGGGGCACAAACAAAACGGAAACAGCGCTCTGTTGTAACCTTTTTTCTTCGCCATATCAGCTTCTAGAGAGTCGTATACGCCCATTGGTTAATCACTTCCTGTCTCTAGGCCATCAAAAGAGCCTTCCATGACACTTTGCTTGGGCTGGGTTGCATACAAGTAATCCCCTTGCACGTCACGCATCTCCTGTGCCCACCCATGTGTCACAGCAGTTTAAGGAAATAACACATGCTAGAATTGCTTAGATTCGTTGTGATCACACATTTCGCTTCCTTATTTCTTATTTAATGTGAAAGCATTATATCTTATATACTCCATGAAACGGAAAATCCGCCGAGCGTCTGGCGTTAACATCCAATGGTACAAAACCCAGGTGACCAAGTGATGACGTCACGTTCCTGGCGCGGGACCTGCTGCGGCTCGCACTGCGAAATCTCACGGTGACCAGCCTCGGCGTCGGACGGACACCGATGCCTACACCCAAAAAATTCACTTTGCTGAATTCGAAAATTGAGTTGCCCCACGTTCAAAACCGACCTGGTCCACTCCCAAATTTGAATCGGCCCACTCTCAAAATTGACTTTGCCCAATTCGAGCACAGGACCAACTGAAAATTATCGCGCAGACGAGTCAGAGCGTTTTCGCATTCAATGCACGTAAGGAGACCTAAGTGCCTCGGTAACTTTTTCATCTATAACCACTTTCCGTCGCCGTGTTTTCAAACGTTTAGCCAAATGTTTGTGCACTAATAGAAGACTTACAGACTGCCTGTGATCAGGGCTAAGTGGGTCAGGAATAAAAGCAACTGTTCGCACGTCGGACGCGGAAAACTAAACATCATGGCCACCCTTAAGGGTAAACTAACTTGTCATCATATTACCCTCTAATGAGCGCGACGCGAGCGTCAAACAGAAAGCCACGCAGACGAGACACAAAAAGGGTGCCGGTCGGGACGGCCGAGACACTCAAATCTGAGAGCGCGGCAATCTAAAACTTTGCGCACGCGCCATTCGCGATGCCAAACATGTTTTTATGACGGTTCAGGCTTGCTATAATATGCCTCGCTATAAAAGCCTTCTCAGAACGGGACGGCTTTACTCTATAGGGTGCATTAGGCAAATGCAGTAAGGCGAGTTCCCCGGCACTCTCTAGCAAGGCGGTTTACTTGAAGCTCCTTCATATTTTTTTTAATTCTCGGAGTTAACCTAACCTGTTTACCATAATAAACTTGGCATAAGTTTGTGCGGATTACTGGCATCGTTTGTGGGCGACCGGGCCCAAATAAGCGGCGGTGCCAGCAGCCTTCATCCGTTACACTATGTCTTCAATGCTGTTGCTAGGAAATGTCTCCTTCGACCTTTAATAAGAAAAAAAAAACATACTTCGTGTGAAGGCGAAGGCAATGCAAAAAACTGCACTTTCGCCCGAAATGCCCAGCAGAGACATGCACGATCGCTGGCGGAATATTTTACGCTTAAGTCCTCCACTCCTTTTTCTAGCATCAGTTTGAACAAACAGCAGAAAATCTGCGCGAGAAATCTGCTTTTAACAAGAAGGATACTTTCTTGAATGTCGACTAGTCCATGTTGTGTTTGTTGGTGAAGGTGGTACCCTCCGGTGGGGAAGCATTGGAGAGACACGGTTTTCTTCTTTCTGTTTCCTACCGTGCCTACTTGCCGCGGTGTAGCTTAGTGGCTATTACAGCGTTGCGCCGCAGGGCTCGCGGTTGCAGGATCGATCCTGGTCGCAGTGGTGGCATTTTGATGGAGGCGAATTGCAAAAGCGCTCGTGTACATATATTTTAGTTCACGCTAAATAACCCTAGGTGGTCCTCTGCTACGGCGTACCTTATAACAAGATTGCCGTTTTGGCAACGTAATACCTCAGAATTTCATTTCATTCTTTTTTCTTATGCGGGCCTCTCTCGCTTGTTACCAACTGCTTTTGTATAAGTTCTTTCAGCTCGGAGCTCGATTACAGATTAGCTGTAAAGCTTGACGTCAGCCAATCATAGCTTTCCGGGTGATGTATTCTTTTCTGGTGAAGCATCGGCAGAAGCGCCATATTATGCGCTGTAAGTTTTGTACAATGTCTTGCGGTATCGGTTGCAATAGACGCTTGCATGTTGCGCCCGGAGTCATGTGTTGTCGAGAAGCAGAACACTTAATTCATTGTGAAAGAAGCGTTACGCGGTTGTGCAATTGACAGGCATGGCTATTTTTACCTCCTTCTTCCTATCCTGCTTTTCAAATTTTACCGTTGGTTCCATTTAACACATTGGTGCGGATCCATAATTAAGCTCCAGCGCATTTTGACGGCTTGCGAATCCATGTCTACTTGCATATGGTAACATTGCGCACCAAGAAACAAAAATCCTCAGATGCAGCTGCTACAAGCTGTTACGAAGGAATACAGGGACCAAAACACGACTCCCTTGGTCTAATGGACTTCCTCACATATCCTCACGTGTCGTTGGGAACGAAAGAGCACACCAAGCTGCTCGAGAAGGTTTACAGCCTCGCACAGGTACCACGGTGCGAAAAAACTACAAATAAATTATGATGTAGAGGATAATCAGCTGCAGCAACAGCCGGAGAGAAAATGAATTCTCAAGGAACGCTGAAAAGGTAATAAGCACAGCTGGACAGTGCCTCCTTCATTTAGTAGAACTCAACAAAGCATGATATGCTGCTTATAAAATGACACGGCCTTAACGCCATCATATAGGGCGTTATCTTTGGAGAAATTGACGATTTTTTTTTGTAAGCAATCTGAAATGCAACAAACTCCACAACTCATATTATGGGAATACGCCATTTACAAACAACAACGATGGAGGCTGCTGGCGGCAATACCGGCGGTGAATACACCACATGCTGGGATTGTGCTACAGTTCTCCAAAAACCCAGTGACGTGGCCGCCCCTCTGAAGTTGAATCTAGAATCCTGATTTGCTTGTGCATATACTTCTAGGTCTCGAGCGGCAAAGATAACAAAGCTATATCACCATTAGCGCAACGGTACTCCTGCTTCACTCTCCTATACCACCTAAGTACCACACCCTTACACCCCTCTTCCGATTCCCTTTACGGAGGAGCAAGATTAGTCCAGAGCGGAAGTATCATTTAAAAAACATGGTAAGGACATTTTCAAATAAACCATCTCCAGTGCGTGGCGCTAGCCAATCAATGCAGCTAGCAGGGTGGCCGCGCTCTCCAGGCGCAGTATTTTATTCTGACGGAGTATTTTTGAGGCTGATACTTAAAACGTTCCACTGTTACTCTTTGTGACCGTGGGACTAAGGCGTTCAGGGCACTGCGCCTTTATTATTGCGATAGCAATTATAGGTACACTTCAAAGCAGATTTCTGCCGTCGGCGTCGCCGTCGCCGTGAGGTTCCGTATGACGTCAACGGCGATGAAATCGTCGCCGCGCTCAGGACGCTGTATGTGCGAGTGAAAGGGCGCGAGGGACGCGCGCTTTCACGGGGAGCGAACGCACGTCGGAGAGCAAACGCGCGTTCTGCGCCGTGCTGCCTGAAGGGCTGCAGAATTAAGCGTCTCTTTCTCCTTTCCATATATAGAGAGCAAACACAACTTTTTCCGTCGCGCGAAAGGCTCTGGGGGGACGGCAGGGAGGGAGGGGAGGCGACATTTAGCTGCGGCACCAGATGCGTATTTATATAAAAACGCCGCGCGCGTTCGGAGCGAACGCGGGCAAAACACCGAGGCGTCGACAACAGTTCTGCGCGTTGCTGGTGCTGCTGCATGTCCAAGTTTATACAGGGCGAAATGCGAAAACACCCGTGTACTTAGATTTAGGTACACGTTAAAGAACCTCACTACGGCGTGCCTCATAATCAGAACTGGTTTTGGCCCGTAAAAACCCATAATTTTTTTTTCAAGTTTATACAGCTGATAAAACTACTAACCTTACTCCGTATAGCTCTCCACTAATTTGCTATCGCAATTCATGCTTCGCCTTTCGGGTGAAACTGCGACAAATTTTAGGGGCGAAGCTCCTTAGGGTGTGGGTCTGTCCCTCCTCTGTAGTAGTAGTAGTAGTAGTAGTAGTAGTCGTAGTAGGTAGGCACGTCTACTTTTATGAAAAAAAAGTTGTGTCCGTAGCGCGGAATCGAACCAGGGACCCCTTGCTTCAGAACGCGCGGCGCTAACCACTACGCCACGAAGCGCACATGGACACACGCATCACGATGACAATAAATACCCAACATTAACGAAAGACTGCGCGTTTCTAACGCGTTTGTGCTAGCGCGTTACGGCCCGTGTAAGAAGCTGGTGTAAGACGCTGTGGCCTCTCCGCCTTACCCCCGTATTCATAAACGCTCCTCGACTTGAACTTGACTTGCCACCGCCTTGGGCAGCGCGTTCGAAACGCGTTGAAGGCGGTGGCAAGTCAAGTTCAAGTCGAGGAGCGTTTATGAATACGGGGGTTATACTCTCTCAGCAGTCATGTGATGACGTCGGAAAACGCGGTGCACGTTCCGGCATGTGTAAACGGCTGCGTAAGACGCTGTGTCCTCTCCCCCTTGCTAGAGAGTACTGCACGTTTCTAACGCGTTTGTGCTAGCGTCCCCTTAAGCGGGAGATGGTGCAATTATAATGAAGGGCGCTGTTATAAAATAGGAATGACGTCACATATGGCGCGTGTCATTGGTGGAAGTCAATCGTTCGATTTTGTGCGGCGAGACTGGGTGAATTACACGGTAGATTCACGGTTTACCGATGATTCCCTCCGGAGCTTCGCCCACTCATCATCATTCACCCCGTGGATATGCGGTGTTTTTTTTTAAATGGACGTATTGTTTATAGATCCACGTTCACTAGGCGCGGCTAATATGCTGTATCTTCAAAAAACCACCGTGCTTGCTCTGGTTACTCTACTAATTTGGGCCTGCATATATAAGTATGATTAAAAGCAACCATAAAATAAACAGATATTCTTGTGATCCTTCATTTTATCCTTACATCCTTTAGTCCAATATCACTGTTATGTCCGTAGTAGCCGCAATAAAAGGCAGTCGCAACTTGGAACGGAGTTTATTTCAGAGGGACTTGCACGCAGAGCGGTCCGAAGCCATCTCTGGTTGCTCTCTGTCTGGCGTCTGCTCTTGCGTCTCTCGGGGGACGCCGACGGGGAGCGAGTCAGGAGTTGGAGAGAGGGTGCGTCTTTTGGCGCGACGCGTGTTGTGTGCGGGAGAAGGGAATCTCGTAGACATAACACTTCCTCTCCCCTTAGTTCTGCGCTTGGTAGCGGTCCGGAGGGCGTCGCTGTCATGTGACTCGCTGGGAGTGCGCAGAGTTATCTGGATCGCACGTGTGGCTGGTTTTCTCCGCCGCATCCGCTGGCATTATCGGGAGTGTCGGTTCAGGGGCGTCATGTTCCTTTGCTAATAGCCAAGCCATGTTGAAAGAAGAAAAAAAAAAGCCCCAAGCTTTCCAAGCATGATATCTCCTCGGTATTTGATTAAATCGACTCTTTGGTTTCTTCTATGAGTGGCTCATACCTACTTCGGGTGTAGATGTAGATGTCGATGTAGATCCTTGGGATATGCTGGCCCGTACCCACTCGGGGATTGGCCAAGGACCGAGTAGGTCGATTTTATACTGGTTAAATTAGAATCGGAAAACAGAGATTAAAGCCTGCATCATTTTGTAAATAATAAAGACTCTTCCTTAGCCATAAAACTAATGCAATTCAAGGAGGATTGGCGAAAAACTCGCGCAGCGCCTTCGTCATCTTCTTATTGCGGTGCTCACGGTACATGAGAGCGGGTGGCGAACGCTCACGAGGGCTGCCGCGAGCAAGTTCAGCGAGCCTTCGTTCTAAATTGTGGATTCCGAAGCCCTCGAAGAAAGACACCAGTTCAGTAGAAACGCAGTGGTTCCACGTCACAACACGACTTTCAGCAATCCTCGAGCGTCCGAGTGGATGGCGACGCGAGGTCGAACTGCGCCGAGTGGATTTCAACGCACCAAATGTCGAGCAAACCTTCGGGACCACTTCACCCTTCTAGCACCAGGGTCTCGGTCAACAGGCCTACAGCCTCCACTGGAGCTCACGGTGCCGTGCTGCCATGGCCAGTACTACCTGTCTATTCCTACAGCTCTTCCAACGGCAATTGCGCCTGTTCGTGAACAAGCCGTGATGTCTTCGAAGTTCTCGGCGTGCCACGACAACATCGAGTGGCAACCGACCTCGCACGAGCAGCTGGCGGCACTCACCATCCCACCGCTGGTCCCGCAGCCACTGCTGTCAGGTGACACGGCGCAGTTCTGCCTTGCCTTCTGCTGACGTGTCGGCTGTGTCTGCGTGCTGCGTGACCGGGCCGAGGCGCACTCCTGCTGCGAGCGTCAGCTGGAAGGCAATGTCTTGCAGCTTGCCGCTCCAGCCTCCGGCCCATCGTCTCGGTTCCGGCGGCAGGTGCACGTAGGCCTGCATTTCGACCCCACCAAATGGTGGGGCTCCTAGTCACGCAAGTGACGGCAATTCATAGGCGTAGCGCCATATCATTCACGTAGTATTCTACACCCATCAGGGTGAAATAAACGCGCACCAGCGCTTTGCTTTATCTTGTTCACTTCTTTAGCATGTGTTGCATGCAACATAGCTGCCCGTCCATTAGTAAACGCGAACTTCTCCTTCCCACATATGTTCAATTGTTTTACTGTGCAAAACACTGATTCAAGCCCACATTTTGACAAGGGGTTTGCACTTACAGCGCCCTGCTGCTAATCGCCTACTTTGACGACACGTCTTCGCCTTCGTTCCGCCGTCTTTAATGCCAGAATCCGCAGATAGTATAGTGCTCACCAAGGATCTCAAACACTAAAACACAGGAGATCACTGGCAGTTAAGTTAAAAACCACCTGTTCAACTTTTTTAACAGCGTAGCTGTTTAAGCCAGTCGTAGTTTGTGGTGCGTATCAAGAAACTACCAAGAAAGAAAAGAAAATCATCTTTCTTGCTGAGGCGGAATTCGAGCCCGCGTACCCCTGGTCCCTAAGCGAGCGTCGTAACCGCTAGACTATACAGCCACGCTTGCAGAACATGCATTTATGCGAACCAGATATGATTGCGTTTGAGCGTCGTCGTCTTCGTTCACAGCTGGCGCGTTCGCACGCTGGTGCTCTGCGAAGTGAAAAGGTTTTGCGCACTATGAGAGCTAGAGATAGCGAGAGACGCATTCACGGAGCGGGTCTCCTGGAACGCGGTGTCGGTGTTGCAAGCTGCGCTATGCAACGCGCAGTGACAGCCGTAAGTCCGAGACGCGCGACACGAAATTATCATCATCATGAGTAATTAGATGAAAAGTTCGCGCGCACTTCCGGAAAATGCTGGGTTGCGAATGCCCAGCTTCGCTGTTCCAAGCGTTTTTTTTTTCGGGAGACTTTTCGGGAAGTACTATAGGATATTTGGACCATGCACCAGTGAACAGCGGTGCCAACAACGGACATCAAAATGACTAGGGGAATGACTATGTAACAGCCATTGTTGCAAAAAAATTATTCTCACAGCCTATTTTTTACGCGTAACTATCTTAATACTAAGTTAGCCTGCGATCTTAGCCACATTAGAAGCCGTTTGGATTAAGAAGTGCCACAAATTATTCAGGTAATTGCCTCGTGTAATTCAGATTTCGGATGTATGGTAAATGCCGCATTCTTTCTTTTTTCTGTGTCAACTTGGTAAGAACACTATTCAGACTATGGAGAATGATGCAAACACGTCTGAACAAACGGGAGGGTGGGGTAACAGTCTGGCAGGCAGGCAAGTCACATATGAGAGTTACGTCACGCTGTGGAAAGCTGTGCTGAATCTCTAGTGTACATCAGGCCATACTTTTTATTTAGAGTGGGTATGTTGAGATACTTTAGGTCACTAAGTAACTTGTAAATGCACTATTTTCACGTGTTTCTTAAATGACTGCTTTTCCTGTGCAGATACATCGCCAATATTACGGCGAAGTCACTTAAAGGTATGCGCCATCTTGTGTCTTTACGTTCGCGACAGAGGTGCGTGTGAGCCCAAGGACAAGAACGAGAAACGCTCGCCATGCTAAGTATCCGGTTGTTTAAAACGCTTAATACAGCTTAGAAGACACTAACACAGAGCGAATCGTCCTTGGTTTAGTTTGTGCTTTATGATATTTCCACAAATTTTGGAGGAATCGAGAAATTAAATGCATCTTCCATATCGTGCGCGAAGGTTTTGGGTGGTAACATGCACTCATGCATGCATCGTTGTTGCACACAGAAGAGTATTGGAGGAGAACATAACTGCGGGGAATTTGAGAAGAGGTGTGTGATCGCATAAGACCGTATGAGATATAACAAGATTTGCAGGTGGTTGGGGACAGTGAACAATATTTGCACAATATTACGTAGCATTGAGATGAAGGAAATGGAGGGCCTATCCAGGTTACTGAGTCCGCTGTCTTGAGTGAATTATTGGAGTGGTGCTTTTTTATTTACTTTTACCTCCAGAACAATACCAAGAAAGCTAACACTAACTTCGCAGTGTTGTTACGGGCGCATTTATATTTACATTTTTCTCATTGTACAAATCACTCGTGGCGCACTCGTGGCACACGAGAAGGGTTGGTGCGTAGCCATGCCTCTACTAACTTTACGCAATAGCCAGAAAATGTTGGAGAAGACATTCCTTTTTACGACAACCCTTTCAAATACAAGATTTGGCAATTGTAACAGAATGAAAGGGCATAAAATGAGCATAAACATTATTTTCCTCATATTGGCACTTTGGAAGTTCTTCCTTAACGTCACTGAGTAACAAAGAAAACACAGCCGAGTCGAGTACCACCAACGTTTGCGAAATTAGAAGAGTGATTCAGTTTTTACAAGAAGAAAAAGGATGGACTGTGGATGGTGAATGAAGCAAGGAAATATAAATGCAACTTTACCAACACGCCCGGTCCGCCACCCTTGCGAAATATAAATGCGTACGGGTCTTTGTCGCACATCTATACATGATCAACGTGAAGACTTAAAACAAAGAATAAATTTGAAAGCCGAAATAAAAGATTAAGCTCACGGGCAGTAATCGGGTCGAAAGCTTCTTTCAATGTTCGCGAGAGCGGACAACCGAGAAGCCATTTGCCAGTGTCACCTGCAGGCAAGGATGTTTAGCGTTCAATGCGATCCCCTCCGCCTCATCTTCCTCGGTTTCTTCCAGATTCTTTTCCCTACATAATCAATTTTATTTTACCACACAGCACTCTTATCTCTACGTCGCCATCGTCGCCACCATGGTGGTGGTAGTGGTGGTCTCTACGCCATTGTCATCATCTTCGTTGGTGGTGGTTCGTGATACCGTGCCTTCTGTCATGACAATTATCTTTGTATGCTCATATTGTAATTTGGTGAACTTTCCACTGCAAATATAGCCTCCGTACTTGGGTGAAAGAAGTCAAGATAGAAGCAAAGCTGCAGTTGTCTCTCTTACATCGTTATTCTATCACAAACACAGGCCTCACCTCGCCCAACCAGAGAGAGCTGTCAATACAGACCAGCACTGTAGCCCTACATGCTACCCGCTCTCGTCATCTATCTTTTTTTTTTTCCTGTAGGTGTTTCTCACTAATGCCACTGAGGGTCTATTTGCGACGAAATGAGTTTCTAACGTCATGCTTACAGAGAAGCCTAAGCACTCCTACACGGAATGACAACATTCTATAGTGCAGTATTCAAATAAATTCAAACAAAATTCAAATAAACAAAAGGTTTCGGTACATATCACAGACAACCGTGACAAATAGCAATTTTGCGTCATTGGTATATACCCGCAGCGTGTGTATGCGTAGCTACAGGCTCTAGATGAGAGGACGAGATTAAGCCGAGAGCTAAATAAAGAGTCTAAAGTGCCTTTGTTTCAATGTCCTCACGTTGTGCTATGGTTCTCACAAAGTACGGTCATCCCATTGATAAGGTTCAAGGAACTTACTCTATGCGACTTCCGCAAAAGGAGATTATTTCTTGCCCCAGGAAAGCTGGGTCTCAAGAAGTTTATTCATTTGTTTGGAGCGAAAAATCTTCAAAAATGACGGCGAAGAAGAAAGCATGGTGCACTTCAACCACTTTTTTTGTTTATCGCAGAGAAGGATCATTACTAATTCCTTCAAGAACATGAAAGGACGCTTCATGCTTTGCATGTCTTCCGTTCCAATATACTGTTAATACTAATGCATATTTTTTCCTGTGCTCCACACTGTATGATTTGGGTAGCTTTTCCTCCTGCTTCACTCACTGCGCATTTTTGTGTGTGCTTTTAGACAGATTCCCTGCGCATAATACCTCATGATAAGAGGATTTCTTTCTGGTGAAAGTTAAAAACCATGCTCATTTACAATCCATCAAAATTGCAAATACTTGCGTTCTTCAAATATTACCTGGTGAAAGCGTAAGACACCACGGCACTGGGATGGTAAAACTCACATTTGTTGAAACGTATCTAAGCACTCGCTCACTTTTGATGCTAGCCTGTTAGATTGCTGAGCATTTCATCAGAAAGTGGTCATTCGATGCTATCAGAATTCCTGTGGGCTGTGTTATGCTCATTGCCGAAACTGATGGGCCGCACTTAAGAAAATGTGACGAAAGCACTACTAGAGTCGAGCACTTGCCAAGAATAATAAAAAAAGGGTTACCTTATTTTGGCCACTACTACGGCGATTTGGTTTAATACCATGAAAATAGTTTTATATTCTTAAGAAACATTCTCGATGTTAGTAGACTAGTTCCCTCTCCCCCCCCCCCCCCAAAAAAAAAAAAATGCCAGGTGGGTATCGTTATCTCGAACAACAAATATGATGAGAAGGAGGTGGTCATACCCGATGTTAATTCAATATTTTTGTTGGTTTCGGATATGGACGCACGAATGTGACAGTAGATAGATGAGAGATAGATAAATGAGACGAGAAAGGCAGGGAAGTAGATAGAAAATAAGTGCACGTTTAGACCAGAATTTGCAGCGTTTCTAGAGGGCAACCGTCTTTTGGCGCGGATTATGAGAACTGGCGGAAAGAGGAAAAGGACAACCGCAATAACGCACAGCTCCTTCTTATCGCATGCTTGCCGTCATTGTTCGCTCACCATGGTTTTGTTGTCAGCTACTTCATTACCCCATTGGCCGCCCAGCGCGGGATGAACAGACAACTGGCGACTTGGTTAGAGATTAAATGCACCTGCTCTAAACGGATGGGCGAGAGCAGCATATTCTGGTCTATAGAACGGCGCACGTGTTGTTGCTCGTTGGAGGGTGTGTGATTCATAAAACAGAAGTCTCCAAATTCACAAAACATTACCATAATTGACACCAGATGTTCGAAGTAAACTAGCCAGGAAGTAACAGTAATGCACAAGGGAGAGTTTATAAATTACGGCTTTCATCCTTCATTATAACGCTTACTCTACACAACCGAATGATTGAAAAGACATTCCGTGTGGGTGCCGGATTCAGTGGGTGCCGGAGAGAAGGCGCTGGAGAATATGCGAGATTTTTAATTTCACTTTCCGTTTTTTTTTTTTCTACGGTGTTGTAAGCAACTTATCTGAACAAACACCTACGTGTCGTCTATTTTTTATCAAAAAATATCACGCACAAGAATTTATCTCTCACCATGAACTTATTTTTTGCACAAATGGCATACGCTTGGACGCCAACATGCAAAAAAAAAAAAAGCTGTGTTCATTAGATTGTGACAAACCTGAGAAAGGCCTAACTGATTCGACGAAGAAGCATTTACGAACTAAGCATGATTTCTTAACATATCGTGCGAAATAAAGGTGAACACTGTGTCATGTGCCCTGTGCTTTCAGCCGTTTCCTGCGTCCAGGTTGCACGGAAAATGAAGGGCCATGAATATTTCCTCACAAGGGGGACAATCTCAATAGGATAACTCAAGCATTTTCATTATATGAGCTCAACAGTTTTGTTTGCTTGTGCAAAGGCAATACAAATAAAATCAGGCAAGTTTGCACTCGGTCGCGCAAAGCTTAGGCACAGCGAAGCTTACTGGCTGCTACTGTCAGGTATTAACTTGGTTGCTGCTAGGTCTTAACTTATTTTAACTTAACTAAGCATGTAGGAAGGTATTCTCGAGCAATCATTTTCGGAGCTACCTTCCCTTTCACGACATTTCACGTGACTAGCTGGACGCGTCGGCGCCTACGAGCGCCAGCGTTCCTGGCATGCCACAAACGCAGGCAGGCTAACCAAGGTTGGCACAGTGCTAAGAACGCTGCTGCTTGCCGACGCCGAACGCGTTGGAGGCTAGCCACTCGATATCAATCGGCCAGCTACGCTGTGTCTTGAGCTTTGCGCGGCCTAGTGCAAGCTTTCGTCTTTTTTTTCTCCTGGCTCAGCGTACCGCGGAGAGGAGAGAGGCGGGGGTCGAGAAGGCAAAAAGCTGGCAAGGAGGAGACCACGTGCGCACGCACGCGGTCTCCTTCTCCTGGTTGTCATGGCTACGGCGCGGTAGTTTCTTGGCACGCACCACAGATTACGACTGGCTTAACTTCGCTGTTAAAAGAATATCTAGAGATAAGACGCCCGAAAAAACAACGCCAAATGTATAATTGAAGAATGTGAAAATTAGGCCATGAAACTCGTTGCCTACGCTGTTTCTGCAATGCCTCCTACTTCCAGCCCTCCTTCGCGTTTTTTGCCAAGCAGGAAGATGGGCTGGCAACATGTTAACATTATGACACTTTGTTTTTTTACTCATGATTATTTCACTGAAGCTTGGTTTCAGTCTTAGCTTTCGCAGCCTACTTGCTTGCTGGCTTTCCACTGTAAGGTTGTTTCTCCGTCTCAATTAAGTAACTGAGGTGAAGCACGCTTTCCATACATGATCGCATTGCTCTTTACAAAGAAGTTGAAAGAACGACGATCCTAAAGTACTTTATACCAAGTATTCTTGAAGGAAGGCTCTTGTGATAGTATGAAACAACACATCGCTAGGCGATGATGCGAGGAGGCGAGCTACCCTCACATTAGCAACAAACCCTTCCCATTACGTTGACCATTGCCAACCAGAGACTTTCTCGCCTGCCTTCTGTTCTGAAAGAGCCGAGGGCGTACGGGGTGCTACGCCATTGTTCCAGCTTTCTTTTCGCAGAGGCAGTTTTTGCGCGCTCTTCATTTCCCGGAAATTCACCAGTTCACGTTGTTGGTATCAATTTGCCTGATTCAGGCGGTGCGCGTGGGTAGTAATTTGATATTTGCAAATAAAATCTAAGTTGCAATAAATTGGATTGATGCAAAGGAATAAGTTGTGATATCTTGGAGGACAGTGACTTTTCCGAGAAGAAGGGTGTCCTAGCGCTCGTTTAGATCATCCGCTAATGTGTGCTATTCTCAGCTGTATTCCTGGACACAGCCCTCTAACGTGCAATATGAATAAATGAACATTTAAATCAGTGTAAACATTTGCATGAGGAGATTCCATAGTCAGCTACTTCTAGCCCACTTTTTCTTCATCTTACCAATTTCCATAGGTAGACATCGAGCATTCATTTAAATATATTATTCCGATTTCGCCTATATTTGTGCTTAAAATATATTTTTTTAATTCAGTGCCATTCCACTCCGTGAAGCTGGATGACCAGCGAAGCTGCGTATGTGGTGATTGACTGTTGCTCGGGTGAAAATTTGCAAGTTTGTGGGATCGGGGCAACTGAACGGTTCACATTTCTTTCCACTTCGCGGTCCTGGTGGGCAGCTCGCTTACGCTAGGCGTCCGTGGCCCGCTCATCGTCCGTGGTCTCGTTCCGCCGCCGCCGCACCAATTCCCTTTTCTGTTCATGCCGTCGTTCTTGGTAGGCAAGCTGTTCTTCAGACCGTACAACACGCGGCCTACCCATTTCGCAGTCAGAGCAGAACTGAAGAAACGAGCCTACGTAGAGCATGACGTCAGGAGACAGACGAAACTCAGATTGGTAGGCACTAGTTTGAATACGCGGGATGGCGAACACGTGTATGGTGTGAACGTAGACATGGCCGACGTGGATCGAAAGGTAATGTCTGTTCTTATCAGCTTAAAATCTGGTACGGGTTGTATTTGGACCCGATATATTCAAGCTATTTTTGCAAGTTGGCGGAGTGCTTGAAGCCTGCTTCACCTCCACCGTGGGTCGGCCCGGTTTGCCGGGTGATCCGGAACTATCTTCGGGATCGGCCCGCGGTTTTTGGTTTACGGACATCGATCCGCTGGAAACTAGCTATATACAGCTTCGCTGTAAAAATAACTACATATATATACATACATATACATACATAAAGTCTACATCAATTTCCTTCAAATATTTATTTAATGCCTATTCCAAGGTCTATTACCTTCAGGAGAAGCAGGCGGGAGAGCGCACTTCTCATTCTCTCAAAATGAGTCAAGGCCTAGACAGATGGACCTTTGCAACGAAAATCAAAATATCAATGAGAAAAGCACGCGCTTCGCTACACATGTGGCGATAAACACTGTCTTACAGTAGGATATGCAACCAATTAAATGTATGGCTTAACGGCTGCCACTAAGAGAACACGATTGCGTTCAAAACGATAAAGCAACAACCGCCGGCCGCAATGCGATGGATGCCAATGAAATGGGCAGCACTTCCACGTTCTATATACTATGAAGCCTGAAGTTCCTTTCTAGTATATTTCACATTCACTTTGCTTTACCTTTTGAGAGCATACTATTTTGTTTTCGTGAAATGAAGAACAAGAACGCCACCATCCTTCTGTTGACTCGATATTCGGCAGGGGTAAATAGATATTACTAAAAGAGGTCTTTATACAGCACTAAACACAACACATAAGATGATGATGATGACTTCGACGATGAAAATATCTTATACCTGCGTTTCCTCTATAACCCGCACTGCTGTCTTGTCTCGCAGCATTACGCTTTTTGATGGTAGCTCAGCGACTGTGACGTTGCGGTGCTGAGAATAAGGCGTTGGCTTCAAGTCGCGGCCATGGCGGCCGCATTTATATGGAGGCGGAATGATAGGACCCTCGTGCACAGCACTTTGGGTGGACGTTAAAAAACCACAGGTGGTCAAAATTATTCTGGCACTTTCCACTACGGCGTCCTTCGAAACCCAATGTGCAGTTTCTGGACTTTAAACCCCACAATTTCATTTCTTCATACGACGAAAATGACGCAACACACCAAGAAAAAGACAGGCGAAAAGAAAAAAAAATTGTCACTCGCAGCTAACTTTATTCCCAGAAAACATCGCAATATACAGCCAGGCCACACATACGCGGCAAGGTTTGGCGCATCATGCCAAGATCGGTCAATATCATACATGTGCTAGAGTAAAAGGCATGTAAAAAATTCAAACTTAGCACCGCGCTACGCCACTGACGTATGGCTATGCAGGTGTCTTTGTTTTTCTTCTTATGTAATTTGTCTCCAACATTACTCGTGCCCGCACCTCGTTGCTTCTACCAAGAATGCTGTCAATTTTAAATCTTGCCTTACACTTAAAGGATTTGCAGTGCACAGGTAAATCTTTTGAGAGGTTATTCTTAACGGAAAGTTCATGCTGTCTCACTCTGTAGTTAACACATCGGCCCCTTTGGCTGATGTAAACCTTGCCGCAGCTTTTGTAGGAATAAAGTTAGTTGCGAGTGACGCCCTTTCCTTTCGCCTGTCGGTGGGTTGCGTCGTTTTCATCGTATGAAGCATGTACCAACTAGGCCAACAACAAGTTTTATTAAGGCAATTTCATTTCAACTGCCGTTCCATGCTAGTTGTTTACGGCACCAGTTTCACGAGCTCTCTCACCATACTCGAAATTTTAGACTAATACGTGTGTACTGGCATGATCCAATTATCATATACATGTCATTTAAGAAACACCGCTGTGCTGCGTTTCTTGACTAAAAAGTTCCTGTCTTATGCGCTCCAACTAATTTATTTTTATTCGAAGGTTTCCGTCCGGCTATAATGGTTCCGCACGACTACATGGTCCTGATAAACATACTGTTTCACAGAGTAAAGGTGGTTAGTACTAATCATGAAATATTGATATCTTGCCAGCCTCCTTAACCCTCCTCATCCCTTCGACCAGGATATCAAAGCAGATTCCTTCCTCGTTAACATCTTGGCTTTACTCGTTTGTCTTTTTTAGGCCCTTTATGTGCATAATTAGAACAAAATGCAGCTTTTTTTTCGTGTAAATTGAGCAAGTTTAAAACAGAACATCGTTCTTGAAGATATCACTTAGGAAGAAAGAATTCCAAATATTTGTATAACAAACCATCTCCTTCCACTTGCAAAGCACGTGGGGTGTCAACAAGCCTTACAAGTGATCCATAAAAGAAAGAAAATAACGTCGACATAAATAGGGGTACAAAATTGCACGGCAGAACCTCCGAGCTAAAAAGACAGGTCGTTGGCAGTTACGCGCATGTACGCACCTGCAGAAAGAACAGGTCAACGACTCGGCAAACACCGCCCTCTACGGTAACGCCATTGCGTGCAGGACTCAGCCAAGAAATAAACATGTATACTGGCTCCTGCTGAGGAACCAACTTCGCTGCATTTTATGGCACTTGAGTCACAGTTCCCGCACAACTTGAAGCAGTTTTTTTTTTGTTACGCAGGTCACATTCGGGTCTTCGCGGTGTTGCAGTTGGGAAATGTCCGCACACAGAATGTTCGCAGGTTTTCTTTTTCGACTTAGCACTTGTATGTCGTTGAAAGCTGCAACAAGTGGAAGGCTGCAACGAGGCACCTTTGATAGCTGCCGTGAAATCAGTGCTCGAGGGAAAGAGGGATCGCGGAGAGCAAAAGGGGGAGTGATACTTGTATGAGTTTACAGGTGAGCTTTGAATCGAATGCCAGG
Organism: Dermacentor silvarum; assembly: GCF_013339745.2. Classification (NCBI taxonomy): domain Eukaryota; kingdom Metazoa; phylum Arthropoda; class Arachnida; order Ixodida; family Ixodidae; genus Dermacentor; species Dermacentor silvarum. The sequence goes on along the minus strand of NC_051159.1, from coordinate 159,387,193 downwards.
GTAGTACGGTGCGAACTGCTGTTGGAAAACGCGGCTCCTTATTCACAAATGCTGCCGTTAGACTTCATTAAAGAAGATATCTCCGTTGAACATAGGTGTGGTTTTTCCCTGAAATGTTTCTTGTGCACTTTTCGATAATACTCAGCAAAAATTCATTTTATTTCTGCTCACATTTAGTGATAAGGAGATACATTAGGACTAATTATATTGAGTAGACTGATGATTAGGATTATGGGACTGTACATGGGTCTTGAGTAGCACAATTGTAATTAAACGTGCATGATTTGGACAGCAGCCGGCTTGAATTCCGCTATTAGAGCCTGTGGCGAAAATCTACAATGGGAAAATTACTATGTCTTGTGTAATCATCAATTAAATTGCGGATATAACGTAATCGCTGACGTTCTCTGCCATCAGGTAATATTTATCATTACTTCAAATAGCGCCCCAGGAATCTCTGAACTTTTTCACATAATAGATTTGCTGATCAACCTTACCACGAAATAATAATGCACTTATTTCGACAAAGCGGCAAGAAGACGACACACTCTTTTTGTCTAGTCAAAATAACTGTCTGCTGATTCCCGGAAAGCATGAGCCCACTAGCTCAACTGAGAACCATCGCGCTCATCAACCATTGGTTTTGTTTCTGGGAAGTTTCTCTAGTAAGTGATTCAGTAAAAACTTGAATAACGAAAACCTACATAACTTGACAACTATACTCGCGAACCAGCACATGAGCGATGCAGGTAACAACAAACTAGCTCCATCGGCTCGCTTTATTATGAGAACAGATTTCGCAAAGGATCGAGCAAAAGGAACGAAAGGCACAGGAAAACGTACACAAGCCAAACACACCTTCCCGTCTATTTCACACATTTTGCGCTGATTTAAAAATTAACTTTGACCCACTCGCCCAATTGTGCCCTCAGAGGCTTTGTAATACGCCACTGCAGAGTCTTGAACTGTGTTTCTTACGATTCCAGAAATAGCAAGAAACGCAGACGTGAAAATGTTTCCACCTACCTCATTTGCGCCATATTTCGCAAGGCGGACATGTCCTGGCTGAATCTTTCCTTTTACGAATATTACACAAAAAAAATACCAAGAACACGACAAAAAGGACATACGCTTATATATAGGAGCAAGGCCCATGAGAGAAACAAGGCGCCACACGTCAGTCGTACACTGCAGTCGGACAAGCGAAGATTCGTGACCAGCTTCAATTACGGGAGTCTCGTCTGCGCGCTAGCCGTCGCTATGTCTGCTATGTTGGAGGTCTTTCAGTGCGTGCAGCTGGTATCAGTAGTTAGGTGCAGTGCCAACGAAATTTTGCCTCGTCAGTGTGACCTTATTGCGGTGCCAGCGCTTTCCCCCAGTCTCTCTTCATAACATCAAATTGGCTTCCATCGCAACTAAATAAAATTATGCGCTGATGTGGCGAAAAGTTCAGCTGTCAACTACAACGCGACCTGCCGACAAGCACAACCGCTCTGGCAGGGACTAGGCTGGCATGAATTAAAGCAGGGAAGTCATTCTCGAATGAACTTAGCACACAATATAGTTTAGTTAGACAATGTATTTTAAGTACACTACTGTGCTCCTTGACATAATTACTAATATCAGCGTGCATCGTGTACAGAATGCTACGCTAGAAGATATTAAGATCTTAGCTTTGCACTCCCCATCGTTGTGGCGCCCTAACCAATTTCAACTTCAGTGTTTATGAGTCTCCCTGCACTAAGCTCAACGTTTACTCGTTTATCGTTTAGAACACCTCACCACCTAAGTTATTGGGATTGAACTAGGTCGGCTCCCTTTCGCAAACAAGTTTGTGGTTGTAAAATTGCACTGTGATTCATGAAACACCATCTCCGCTTGGTGATACGTGACTTACAGTAATCCACTATGGGACTTGCGAATCACGTCAGTGCAAATACCAACTACACAAATCCTATAGGTGCTGCACTCTTTGTCTATTTTTGCGAATAGAACCACCCAAAAGCGTATACTTTAACGCCGTGAGTTTAGGAATTGCTACATTTCATAATGAAGGCCGCAGGAAAACTGTTGAGCATGTCACTTGTAACTTCGTAAGAACAGATTATGAATATTGTTGCGACAATTCAAAACTGTTGGGTGAAAAGTGGAAAGACGGGGGGAGAAGAGGTAATTAACGCTCGAACACGCCAACGTCTACGTAAACGCCCAGACTATGGATGCCGACCACGCAGGATTTTGAAAAAAAAAAAGCATAAGCATTTTGCAACTAGCTTACAAAATGTGTGGGTCACTTATGCGTTTTTCAAGAAATTATCATGATTTCATTAATTGTTTTGCCGAGTCATTTAAACGATTAAAACAAGCGGTAACTTGGACTCGAATTGTTCCGTGCGTCAGGCCCGCACTACCCATTTGGCGCATTGATGCATCGAACTACAGCCACAGACGCACGGCGCAGAATGGGACGACTGCAGAAACGAAACGTGACTCGAGAAAAGCGTCCCGCGCACTGCGAGCACGTCCCATCATACGGAGCCGCGGTCACGACGGCCATAACGGTTGGCTATCGGCACAGGTCTTGGAAGGCTGGGTAATGATAGCTTCAGCAAAGTCGTGCTCACCTACCACTTTGCAAATCGTCTCTGTTGTCGCCGTAGTCTTAGTCAAATGGCGCTGGCGGGTCATATCGAAAACGCTCAGATAAGACACAACGAAAGTCTCATCTTTAATGGCTCCATTATGACAGCGCTTTGTAGTGTTGTACTGCCTCGCCGGATAAGGAGGAGGGCGTCGTTGGCGGCAGGCACCTCTAGCCTTGCTTGATTTGCCGGCAAACGCTTCGCCCAAGCACGACCTCTGATAAAAGCATGACAAAGCAAAGTTTCATAGACGCGCTGTAAATATCCGCATAGACAAATTGCCCGGCATTGAACAACCGTTTGAGATCACCGGTGAGGATTGAGAAGGTAAAAAAATTAATGCAACACTACAGGCCAAGGGAATCCGCAGCACTTAGCTTCTAGCCAATTCCGAGCTGTGCCAATCACAGCGCGAATGCCTCCTGCCCTCACCAGTAAAGCGAAACAGTGAGCAATGTAGAGATTGGCCGAAAGCTTGCTGTAGGCTGGCCGAAACGCCTTTGCCTGCATTGCCGCGACTCCAAGTACGGGTGATTTGCGTTATGTAAGAGCTGCTGCTACAAGCCAGATGCATGAATGCAAATCCCAATCAGCACAAGATTGCCTTACTCCTTTTGTGATTTGCCATGAAAACTTAGCGTTTCTTTAAACTTCTGTGAATGTTTCGCAGTTATCCATAAGCTATGATGTTCGGTAGTGATCAGTCACCTCATAAAGCTTGCATCGCGCGCAACGTTACGACAACACTAAATATATTGTCTTCTTTATTTCGGCTTATTACTCCACCTTTTCTGTAAACGCATTAAATCGAATCAGATCAAAGTCCCACTTCAGAGACTAAACCACGCTTCGGCGCGACCAACTTACCATCAATAGTCGCCCTACTTCGTGCTGATCATCAATTGTCTTAGCTGATGAATAGCGGCCAATCGTTATTGGTTCTGAACTACAGCGATTGCAATGCGGCTTGTTCATTGTTAAACATGTCCATACGTATATAAAAGTTAAACGCAAATGTCTCCTTGTATATATCCGAGCGCTGCGGAACTGCCTAATGTGAAGTGATCTCATTTCATAAACGTTTTTGAGTACCAAGATTTCATACAAAGAAGACATTTCGCTAGGCCGCCCTACTGGGCAACTCCTGGATGAAAAAAAGATATCGAGATGCGCTAAAGAGGCCACGATTATTGCCAGAACATGAAAATTAAATTTTCAAGTATAAGTAAAATAAGGCCGAAAAGAGATGCTGTGAAAGATATGAGAAGAAAAGAAAGGAAACAGTTACAAAATAAATTTTCGCTTGGCTACCCTGTACTGTGGGGAAGGAGAAAGGGTAGAAAAAGTTGTCCTTTTGTTCCTCATAAACAGGAGAAATGTTGTATCGGTTCTGACACAGCTTACAACGAAGTGCAAACACTTCTCAACCATTATTGAGTGTGGCAAGTTGATGATGCAGAACTAGTATGCGCTCATTTCAGTGTACCAATATCCCGCCACTCACCAATTCTCACATTTGTTGCCTTTTAGGTGCGAAGCGCCTTAAGCGCCCGGGCTATCCGCGTCTCCTGTCGTCGTCGTCGTCGTAGTAGTCACGGTAAGCAAGCGGCTCGTGCTCGCGCTCGGCACGCGCTCGTGCCGAGCGCTCCCGCGTTCGTTATCGTCGACGTCTTCCACAGCGGGCTGCTTTGCCGATCATCATTCCAGCATAGAATTTCACTTCTCTTCTGTCGTGGTAAAGGGGAGGCCGCGTTTACGGGGTTATGATCCATTGCTTAAAGGGTCCCTGAACCACTCTTTATCGAAGTGGAGAAAGACATTTGAGGTGAACATAGGCTCTTTCAGAAATACGGTGCCGCAAAAAGTACTTCAATGCGTTTAGCAGAAGCGGAGTTATTCGCAATCAAACACAGCATAAGCTGTGCACCCCCTTCCTTTTTCAATGCTTTGCGCTGCGAAGGCTACGGCGGAGTGGGGCGGGGCCACAACGCTCCGCCTTCAAAACGTCACCGTGGCGCGCAGTTCAAATTTCCGATTTTTTTTTGCCAACGCCGCGCTAAACGTTATCCAAACGCGGTTGTCCTCAGAGAGCCGCAGCCAGTGGACTCGTGGCGGCACCCCGCGGCGGCCGCGGTGTAACCGGCAGCAGCGACGAATAGCAGCCGCGTATTGGAATGTGCTTTATTGCGCAATAAAGCACGCATAAGAGAGTGGGGATCATGGTTCTGTTGAAACGAGGGCGCTTGAGAGAAAGGTGATTTCGCACTCCGCTTACGAGCTCCACGCACCGCGTAGGACAGCGAAACTTGTCTGAGATGTTTGCAGCAGCGTATGCTATGCGGGGACTATGTTATTTAACCAAGCCCGAGGGGTGGTTCAGGACCCCTTGAAAGCAGTATGAGCCCATTAACGGTGCATAACTGCATGCTTCGCACCTCCCCAGGTTTCACGTTAGTGGAGCTGCAATTTGCTCAATGGGTCATTTGACACTATAAGCATAAAATTTAATTCACCGCTCAAACCGAGCGTATACGACTTAACTCGTGCTTACTGTAATAACTAATAAAAAATGAAACAGTAAAAAAGGCATCCATAATGGCCAAACTGCTGAGGGAGTTAAAGGAAACAGTTATGGTTTCGCTAAAACTTCATGGTAAAAGACATCATCAAGCTTGATGATGTGTGATGTTTTATGGCGCAAGGGCCAGTTATGGCCAAAGAGCGCCATGCCAGTGTTGGTGAATGTGCAGTCGAGCAATGAATTCTGAGAAGTAGATGAAACATGGCTGTAAAGGGGCCTAAAATTTCACTGTAAAGTGCGGAAAATATAGATGTACTAAAATCATGGCAATGACTAATGATGTGTACTATGAAATGAGGAATGCATTCAGAAAGAATAATTATACATTTAAAATATTTAAGATACAGTAATTGGCAAGAAGCACTACTACCTAAACAGAGCCCTTGAACCACAAGGGCCTGGAGGCATGTGCTATAAAAAACTATCACAGCAACATCCTCTGGAGAGAGGATGCGCTACGAACTTATTGGGCTAATAACATGTAGCACAACATCATTAAAAAAATCGAGGACTGCTTTGGCATTAAAAAGCGGTTCTTCACCAATAAACAGCATGGGATGCAGAGGGATATTGTAGCGGTATGCTACAGGAAAATGTTTCCTTCTCTCGGCTTCGGCTTCACGACACTCCACGAGGACATGGAGGACGGTCAGCCTCTCACCACATCTACCACAGGTTGGTGGTTCATCACCAGTGAGCAAAAAATTGTGGGTGCCGTACGTGTGTCCTATTCTGAGACGACAGAATAGGACATCAATTCGTCGTGTTTTCGTAGCTGAGGGCCAGAAACCTAACTGTGGTTTAATCATGTGAAGTTTATTATTTGTTTCAGCGTCCCACAAGCGCTGCCAGTGGCTTCGTAGCTTCTTTCGCAAGAAAGGCTTCAAGTCTGTTGCAGGAACAGCTACTGTAGGATTACTAGTGTGCAATGCAGCTGATGTGGCCATTTGATCAGCTCGCACATTACCCTCAATGCCTCTATGGCCCGGCACCCAGCATATAATGACATGCTGGTAGGATATATACGCTCTGCATAGAGTGGAATAGAGCTCAATGAGTACAGGATTTTTGTGTTTGCCGAGTGACATCAGGGCTTTCACAACGCTTAGAGAGTCTGTAAATATAACTGTTTTTTGAAGTTTTGTTTTCGTTATATGCTTCACAGTTGACAATAGTGCATAGGCCTCAGCCGTAAAGATACTTGTTTCCGGGTGGAGCACACCGGATTCCGAAAAAGATGGGCCGACGGCTGCATAATAAACCCCGGCATGTGACCTAGAAGCGTCCGTGTAAAACTCTGTACACGAGTACTTGGATTGAAGCTCTAGGAAATGCATTTTAATGTGCGCCTCTGGAGCGTCTTTCGTGACCTCTACGAACGATGTGTCGCACTCTATGATCTGCCACTGCCACGGCGGTAACAATTTAGCAGGAGCCATAGGACGATGTTCAAGCACTAGAACACCCATTTGCTCACTAAGATTCCTTACACGTAAAGAAAACGGTTTCCTCGCTGCAGGTCGGTTATGGAAGAGTGCAGCGGCGGTCATATCGTTTATGGTGGAATAAGAAGGATGTTCGTTGTTTGCTTGTACTGTCAGAAAGTATACGAAACTGCTATATGAACGCTGCAGATGGAGTGACCACTGGTTCGACTCTACATAGAGACTCTGGATCGGGCTTGTTCGGAAAGCACCGGTTGCGAGGCGGATACCTAAATGGTGAACGGGGTCTAGTATTTTTAATGCACTTGGCGTTGCAGAGTTATAAACTATTGCTCCGTAATCAAGGCGCGAGCGGACAAGACTGTTGTACAAGTTTAGGAGGCATTTTCGATCACTACCCCATGTTGTGTGCGAGAGAATTTTTAAAAGGTTCATAGTCTTCAGACACTTTGTCTTCAAATATTTAAGATGGGGGATGAAGGTAAGCTTAGAGTCCAGAATTATGCCCAGGAATTTGTGTTCACTGCTCACGGATAGTTCCTCTCGATTGATCGTGAGATTTGGTACCGGTGTCACACCTCTTTTGTTTGAGAAGAGTATGCATGTACTTTTCTGTGCGTTTATTTTGAACCCATTTACATCCGCCCATTTAGACAATTTGTTTAATCCAAGCTGCACCTGTCGTTCACAGATAGCGATGTTACATGATTTGAAACCTATCTGCACATCATCTACGTACACAGAATAAAACATGCTGCGTGGAATCACTGTATGCAGGGAGTTCATTTTTACAATGAAGAGTGTGCAGCTAAGTACACCCCCTTGCGGCACGCCAGCCTCCTGGGTGAATGTTCTAGATAAAACATTGCCCACTCTTACGCGAAACGTGCGGTTAGACAAGTAGCTTTCGACTGTGTTAAACATATTTCCGCGCACCCCCATCCCAGAAAGATCTCGCAGAATTCCGAAGCGCCATGTCGTGTCGTACGCTTTCTCTAAATCTATAAATACAGAAAGTAAAAACTGTTTATGAATAAATGCATCTCTGATGTTTGCCTCGATGCGAACAAGGTGGTCTATTGTCGACCTACCTTCTCGGAAGCCACACTGGAAGGGGTCTAGTATTTTGTTATTTTCTAGGAAACTGATTAAACGCCGGTTTATCATTTTTTCATACAGCTTGCACAGGCAGCTCGTTAGAGCTATTGGCCTGTAGCTGCTGGCTAAGGACGGGTCTTTGCCTTGTTTAAGTATAGGGATGACTATGGCTTCTTTCCATGAGGACGGGATACACCCAGCCGCCCACATGGCATTAAACAGAGATAAGAGTGTTTTCAGTGTTTCAGGGTGTAGGTATCTAACCATTTCATACATGATACGATCGCCACCTGGCGCCGAGTTGTTACAACAAGCGAGAGATGCTTTAAGTTCGGCTAAGCTAAATGGTTGATTGTAAGCCTCATTTGATGAACCTTTGCGATTAAGGGGCTGCCGCTCTTCGCGTTCTTTGAACTTCAGGAAAGATTGTGTATAGTGCGATTCACTCGATACATATTCGAAGTGTTTGCCTAGACTATCCGCCTGGTCTTCCAGGCTATCACCTTGGCTATTTACTAAGGGTAGGGGATGTGACTCCCGACCTATTAATTTATTTACCCTATTCCAGACTTTCGTTTCATCTGTATACGAGTTTATGCTGGAGATGTACTTTTCCCAGCTCTCTCTTTTAGCACGTCTGCGCGTTCTCCTGCCCTGCGATTTTGCTTGTTTAAAATTAATCAAGTTTTCGGCTGTTGGGGAGTTGCGAAACAATCCCCAGGCCTTGTTTTGATTTTTACGTGCTTTTTGGCATTCCTCGTTCCACCAAGGCAGGCGACGCTTATTAGCTAGTCCATTAGTTTGTTGTATGCACCTTTCTGCAGCGTCAGTGATAAAACGTGTTATATACGCCACAGCATCGTCTATGTTAAGAGAGGCAATGTCATCCCGGCCTAAATATGTTATTTCTTTAAAAAGTTGCCAGTTAGCAGAGTTAACCTTCCATCGGGGAACATGTGGCGAGCAAACATCTTGTTTTGTTAAGCTTAGTATAATTGGAAAGTGGTCGCTCCCAAAGGGGTTCTTCAGAACGGACCACTGCAGGTACGGAATTAGTGTACTCGACACGATACTCAAATCTATGGAGGAGTATGAATTATGCGCCACGCAGTAGTACGTTGGCTCTTTCTTATTAAGTAAACATGCTCCCGAGGAAAAAAGGAAGTTTTCAATTAGGCGACCTCTTCCATCACAACGCGAGTCTCCCCACAAGGTGTTATGTGCATTGAAATCTCCGAGAACTATGTATGGCTCCGGAAGTTCATTTAGGTAGTTTTGAAATTCAGTTTTATGTAGTTGATAATTGGGAGGGATGTATATAGAGCTGATAGTGATCAGCTTATCAAACAATACCCCTCGGACAGCAACTGCCTCTAGGGGCGTACGAAGTTTTAATTCCCGGCAGGCAATACCTCTATCGACTACAATAGCCACACCACCGGAAGACACGACTGTGTCATCGCGGTCTTTACGAAAAATGGCGTATTGCCGGAGAAAGTTTGATTGTGTAGGTTTAAGGTGTGTCTCCTGAACACACAGCACCTTCGGGTTAAACTTGTGTAGGATTTCTTTGACGTCATCGAGGTTGTGCAGGAGTCCTCTGACGTTCCACTGTATTATTTGTGTATTCATGTTGAAAGTGTTTTTTGTGCTGTGTGTATAGGAGACTAACTTAAGCTACAGAGCCCTTGTCGGGCCCTGTGATGCGGGCTTTTCTTTTTTGGAGCGGTCGCGAGATTCTCGCCGCTCCTGAGGCGCTGGTGGCGCCGTCTGGCCGGTTGTTGTGTCCATCGCCTCTTGTGAGGCGCTGGACACGCGCTCTTGCGAGCGGTTGCTTTGACGAGAAGGCCTCGCCTCGAGGGACGAGGCCCTGGAGGCCACCAGCCCGGAGGTCGATGGCCCCTTCTTGTGAATTGGCGGAGCAGCGCTAGCTGCAGCCGCCGAGGGGGCGGATGGCGTCACTGCCGGCTCACTGTGTGTGGGCCGGACAGCCGCCGGAAGCCGTTGCGACGCTGCCCCCTGACGCGCCACTTCGGCAAAGGTGTTCTTTGGCAGGTATGACACCCGCCTGCGTGCCTCTTTGAACGAAATATTTTCTTTGACTTTGATGGTGACGATTTCCTTTTCCTTCTTCCAGGATGGGCAGGACCGTGAATATGCGGCGTGCTCCCCATCACAGTTCACGCAGTGGAGAGTGTTTTGACATGCTTCAGAAAGGTGTTCATTGGCACTGCATTTTGCACAAGTCTGACGGCCTCGGCAGTTCTGTGAACTGTGCCCGAATCGCTGGCACTTAAAACATCGGAGCGGGTTAGGCACGTATGGCCTGACACGGATCTTGACATACCCGGCCTCAATGGTCTCGGGTAGCACACTAGAACCAAAGGTAAGAATAACATGTTTCGTTTGAATTTCCTTTCCATCGCGCCTCATCTTAATTCGCTTTACGTTAACCACGTTCTGTTCTTTGAGTCCTTCCAAAAGTTCTTCCTCAGTGAGCTCCATCATGTCATCGTCTGAGATTACACCACGGATGGTGTTCATGGTACGGTGTGGGGTGACCGTAACTGGGATTTGTCCGAAAGAGACTAGTTTAGGCAGCTTTTCATATTGTTTTTTGTCGCGGAGCTCCAAGAGGAGGTCACCGCTGGCCAACTTAGTTGCTTTGTAGCCTGGGCCTATAGCTTCTGTCATACATTTGGAAACGAGGAACGGTGAGATAATCCTCACAGTCTTCTCTGGTCTTTCACTGTGTACTACATGGTAGCGCGGGAAATTCTCTATTTGGTGGCCAAAAAACTTGAAGATATCTTCGGTGCGCCCCCGTTTCTGGGGGCGATCAGGGAGTTTGGGGAAAGCGCGATCCATAGGTATATCTAAATTTCGGCAGAAACGCCAGCCGCCCACCATGGAGCCCAACAAGGGGACGCCGCAGGACATATAGGAAGCAAGTCATGCAGACGCCAGCTCGTGACGCCCGCTCGTGGTTGGCTGGCATTGTTGCAGTTATGTGCATTAGTGTATTTTTGGAAATAGACAGACGTGTCTATGCGCTGCCTTTTTCTAGGTATTAAACTATAAAAAGAGCATGTCTTGTCATATCCTCTGGTAATAAACGAAACATTGTCATTACTGAAAATTATACTGTTCCAGTAGGTGATCACCCATCCTTCCTTGTCTTAGCCCTTGTCATCCCCCGCACTCGTTCAGAGAAAATGTAATGAGCTAAAATACCTGCTCACAACGCGACACTCCTGTAGATGAATACCTCTGTCATGTCGCCAAAGGTGTCTAAACTGTACTGTGCATTGTTGCTACTAATGTAGAGTAGAATTGCTTCGACATATTTGGACTTCACACGGTGCAATTCATCATGGCGATTTGTGAAAAAACGAACATGATTTGCATGCTTTTTCTGAATCTACACAAATGCAGCACGTTCCGACCTGCTCAGTGAAAGGTGCTGTGCTTACTGAGTGTGAATTTACCGCCATTGCGCTTAGCAAGCTGACCGATTAACACAACCTGTGTCTGAATAACCACAGAGCAAAAGAGTGCAAGCGAAGCATTTGAGAAGGGGAAGCAACAGATAAATTAGAATTCTTGTTTTGTCATAGCTTGCATCTGTGTGCTTCAGATCTCTCCTCAAAAGGCTGATGATGATGTATGGTGTTTAATGGCGCAAGGGCCAGGTATGGCCAAAGAGCGCCAGGCCAGTGTGTTCATGAGTTGACAATGGAGCAACGAATTGCGAAAGGTAGATGTGTCGTGGCTGTAAAAGGGCCTAAAAAACAATCGCTGTAAAATGCGTAAAATATATATGTAATAAAATTATGGCAATGGCTAATGAGGTGCACTATGAACACGAAAGAACAAATTGCAAGATGATGAAGATAAACGAAAAATTTATCACTGATAAAACTTTTCAAACAGCACTACTGCCTTGACAGACCCTTCGAAACGCAAGGGCCTGGAGGCGCGTGCTATGCAAAATTACTATCGCGGCGACATCCTCTGGAGAGAGGATGCGCTACGAAACTATTGGGCAAATAACATGCAATACTACATCACTCAGAAAATCCAGGACAGCTTTAGTGCTAAAGAGAGGTTTGTCGCCCAGAAACATAGCGGGATGGAGTGGAAGACAGTACCGGTACGCTAGGGGAAAGTGCCTTTTTCTCTCTGTTTCGGCTTCCCTGCACTCCACGAGGACGTGGAGCACGGTAAGCCTCTCTCCACATCTACCACAGGTTGGCGGGTCATTTCCAGTTAGGAGGAAATTGTGGGTGCCGTATGTATGTCCTATTCTCAGACGAGAGAATAGGACATTTGTTCTTCGTATTTTCGCAACGGGATGCCAGGGACCTATTTGTGGTTTAACTAAGTGGAGCTTATTGTTCGTTTCGGCATCCCACAAGCGCTGCCAGTGGCTTCGAAGTTTCTTTCTCAAGTAGGGCTTGAGATCGCTGGCAGGGATAGAAGCGGTAGGGTTAAGGGCTCGCGATGTAGTTGATGTAGCCATTTGATCAGCCAGAACATTCCCCTCGATGCCTCTATGGCCAGGCACCCAGCATATAATAATATGCTGGTTAGACACGTATGCCTTGCACAGAGCAGAATACAGTTCAATGAGTACAGGGTTTGTGTGTCTATGTAGAGTCATGATGGCTTTTACGACGCTTAGGGAGTCTGTAAATATTATTGATCTTTTGAGTTTCGATTTGCCTATACTCTTCACAGCCGATAAAAGTGCATAGGCCTCAGCCGTAAAAATGCTTGTTTCCGGGTGCAGTGCATCGGACTCGGAGAACGATGGGCCGACTACTGCATAAGATACCCCTGCATGTGACTTGGAAGCGTCGGTGTAAAACTGAGTGCAGGACGAGTACTTGAACTGGATTTCTAGAAAATGCATCCGTATATGTGCCTCTGGAGCATCTTTTGTGATCTCTACAAACGAAGTATCACACTCTATGAGTTGCCAATGCCACGGTGGCACTGGCTTTGCTGGGGCCATCAGAGTATTTTTAAGTAGTAGGATGTTCATTTCTTCACTAATTTTTCTTACACGTAGTGAAAAGGGTTCTCTTGCTGTCGGCCGGTTATTAAAGAGTGTGGAACTGGTCATATCATTTACGGTTGAGAAGGACGGGTGTTCCGAGTTAGAATTTACTTTCAGGAAATACGTGAGGCTTAAGGATGAACGTTGCATATCAAGCGACCACATGTCCGCCTCTACATACAGGCTTGCCACAGGACTTGTCCTGAAGGCACCAGTGGCTAGGCGGATGCCTAGATGGTGTACAGGATCCAGCATCCTCAGGGTGCTTGGCGTAGCGGAATGGTACACTATGGCGCCGTAATCTAATCTTGTGAGTATGAGGCTCTTATGCAAATTCAAAAGACACTTTGTGTCACTACCCCAAGCAGTGCGTGACAACACTTTTAGAATATTCATTGTTTTCATGCACTTGTTTCTTACATACCGTATATGTGCCATAAATGTAAGCTTTGTATCTAGAATCACACCTAAAAATTTATGTTCTGTTTTTACGAGCACCCGTTCTCCCTGCAACTCAATGTCAGGATCGGGATGCAGACCCCTCTTTCTGGAGAACAGTACGCAGGTGGTCTTTTGTGGGTTAAGGCTAAACCCATTCTCGTCTGCCCACTTCGACACCTTGTTCAGACCAAGTTGAATCTGCCGCTCACAGACTGCAAGATTGCAGGAGGTGAAACCTATCTGTACATCATCGACGTATGTACAATAAAACATGTTTCTTGGGATATACAGACGCAAAGAACTCATTTTTATGATAAAGAGATGCAACTGAGCACCCCGCCCTGTGGTACTCCAGTTTCCTGCACAAATGGTCTTGATAAAGCATTTCCCACACGAACACGGAAAGTGCGATTAGATAAATAACTTTCGACGACATTTAACATGCAACCACGTATACCAAAGTGTGAGAGGTCTCTAAGTATTCCAAAACGCCACGTGGTATCGTAGGCTTTGTCTATATCAAGGAATACAGACAGAAAGAACTGTTTACGGACGAAAGCTTCACGAATTTGCGTCTCAATACGTATCAAATGGTCGACGGTGGATCGACCTTCTCGAAACCCGCATTGGTACGCGTCAAGCAGTTTGTTTGATTCGAGGAAATGGATTAGTCGGCGGTTTATCACTTTTTCGAACAGTTTGCAGAGGCAGCTTGTTAGTGCTATAGGGCGGTAACTCGAAGCAGACGATGGGTCCTTGCCCTGTTTCAGTATAGGAACTACAATGGCCTCTTTCCAGGCAGAGGGGATCTCGCCGGAGGTCCATATAGCATTGTATAGGGAGAGGAGAGTTTTCTTTGTTTCATGGGGAAGGTGTTTCAGCATTTGATAAGCTATGCGGTCAGAGCCTGGGGCAGACTTATTGCAACAACTAAGTGATGCATACAGCTCAGCAATGCAGAAAGGCTGGTTGTATGCCTCGTCTCCGGTACATTTTCTTTCTAGTTTCTGTTTTTCTATTGCAGCCTTGTGCCTTTTAAATGTTTGGGAATAATGAGATGAGCTGGACACACTTTCAAAATGTGCTCCCAGGCAGTTAGCTTGGTCTTCCAGACTGTCGCCTTGTTTGTTTACCAACGGGAGTGAATAAGTTTGTAGCCCTTTTATCTTATTTACTTTCTTCCAGACTCTGCCCTCGTCTGTATATGAGTTGATGCCTGATAAAAACTTCTCCCAACTCTCTCTCCTGGCTTGTCGGCGCGTTCTTCTGCCCTCCGATTTTATTTTCTTAAAATTAACGAGATTCTCCGCAGTTGGGGAGTCGCGTAGCAACCCCCACGCTTTATTCTGTTTCCTACGAGCCTTCCGACATTCGTCGTTCCACCATGGGACACGGCGTTTGCAGGTCGCACCACTCATTTCTGGTATACATTCAGAAGCGGCACCGATTATGAAGGATGTAAGATACTCGACAGCAGCATCCCATCGAAGATAAGTCAGACCACGAGATACCACTTGTAAGAGTTTGGAATTTCTCCCAATCTGCCATATCAAACTTCCATCGGGGAGCCTGTGGTGAAGGTTCGTTTTGTAGTGGTGATCTCAGCAGTATGGGGAAGTGGTCACTCCCGTAAGGATTTTTTATAACTTCCCATTTAAGTTCTGGAAATATAGACGGGGAAGCTACACTGAGATCAATGGAAGAAAATGTTTTGTTTGCGAGATTGTAGTAGGTGGGTTCCTTCTTATTCAGGAGACACGCACCAGAGGAGAAAAGAAATTGTTCGATTAGGCGTCCTCGCGTATCCAAACGCGTGTCGCCCCATAAGCTGCTGTGTGCATTGAAATCGCCAAGAACCAGGTAAGGTTCTGGTAATTGATCTATAAATGACTGAAATTCATGCTTGTGTAAATGATAATGTGGGGGTATGTAGAGCGAGCAAATGGTTACGAGTTTACCAAGAAGTACAGCACGAACGGCTACTGCCTCAAGTGCTGTATTCAGTGGAAGTTGCTGACAGGCTACACTTCTGTCGAGTATGATGGCCACACCACCAGATGATGCGGCAGAATCCTCGCGATCTTTTCGGAAAACAATATTCTGACGTAGGAGGTTGGTGTTCCTGGAGTTTAGGTGTGTTTCTTGAACACACAGCACCTTTGGATTAAATTTATTGATAAGTTCTTGGATGTCGTCTAGGTTGTGGATTAGTCCCCTAACATTCCACTGCATTATTGTGTTCATGTTGGAGGAAAATAAAAGGTGCTGTGTGTCTCAAGGGAAGTGTACAGCCTATTTTACAGAGCCTTTTCCAGGCGCTGTAACTGGTGTCTTGTCTTTTTTGGAGCGTTCTTGGGAGAGTCGTCTCTCCCTAGGCACTCCGTGTGCCGTCTGAGAAGGAGTTGTGTCCATTGCCTCTTGCGAGGCGTTGGACACTCGCTCTAACGAGCGATGTGTACGTCGGTTTGGCTTCGCCTCGGAAGACGAAGCCTTTGTCCCCACCAGTGCGGAGGTTGACGGTACCTCCTTAGCCTCCGTGCTATCCTGGCTGCTGCCAGAGCTAGCAGGGGCCACTGGTGTGGCCAAGTTCGGTGATGGCAAGGCAGCCTTGGCTGCTCCCACCATAGGGGCGGCTGCCACAGCCGGCGGCTCGCTGCGCGCGGGCCGGGCAGGTGGCGGAAGCCGGTGCGACGTTGCCCCCTGACGCGTCGCCTCGGCATATGTTGTGCTGTGGAATGGCAAGCACCTTTTACGTGCTTCCTTGAAGGAGATGTTCTCACGAACTTTGAGAGTGATAATTTCTTTTTCTTTTTTCCAATTCGGACAAGACCGGGAGTAAGCTGGATGCTCACCATCACAGTTTACACAGTGAGGTGCCGCTTCACAGTTGTCTGAGGAATGACCTTGCGTTCCACATTTCGCACATGTTAGTCTACCACGGCAGCTCTGCGAGCCGTGGCCAAATCTTTGACATTGGAAGCATCTTCTGGGATTGGGGATGTATGGCCTGACAGCTAACTTTGTGTATCCGGTTTCTATGGTTTCTGGCAGATCGCAAGTGGCAAAAGTCAGGATCAGGTGTTTAGTGGGAATTTCCTTATTTTCTCTTCTGATAATGATGCGCTGTACGTTTGTTACGTTTTGTTCTTTCCAGCCTTCCAATAGTTCGGTTTCGGACAAGTCGATTAGATCTGCATCAGACACTACTCCACGTGCTGTGTTCATAGACCGATGAGGTGAGACGGTAACATGTATGTCTCCAAATGCCACAAGGTTGTTCAATTTATTGTGCTGCGCTTTGTCACGGATCTCAAGCAGGAGGTCCCCGCTCGCCATTTTGGTGACCTTGTAACCTGGGCCAAGGGCGTCAGTCAAGCCTTTCGCAACAAGAAAAGGGGATACGGTTCGAGCTGGTTTTTCAGTTTTCTCACTGTGCACAACTTGGTAGCGGGGAAAAATTTCTTTCGGTCTGAAGAGGTTTAATAGTTCATCGGTGCGCCCCCTCTTGTGAGGGTGACGATCAAGTAGACGGGGAAATGCAGGTGTTCCCATATTAGTTCGGTTTATTTCGGCGGCAATGGCGGCCACCCACCACGGAGCCCAACTAGGGGACGCTGCAGCACTTAAGGTGTAAGGCTGCAGACGCCAGCCGTGCATTGCTGCTATAACCCAATATAAGATACCCAAGAGAGGGCACATACACAAGGTTAACCCGAGCCGCCTATGAAAACGTGGAAGTAACAGAAGAGAATAGGAGACAGGACAGTAAAGAAAGGAGATAGGAAAGAAAAAGGGCAGAGAGGGGGATAGGAAAAGGCGACCACCGATTTCCCCCGGATGGGTCAGTCCGGGGGTGCCGTCTACGTGAAGCCGAGGCCAAAGAGGTGTGTTGCCTCCGCCAGGGGGCCATAAAGGTCCAAACTCGCGGCTTCGGCTCAACCTCCAGGATCCCCTTTTCCCCGGACACGGCTAAGCCGCGCACGGCTACACGCGGGAGGGTCCAACCCTCGTGTGCTCGGGTACGTGGTGTCGCAATCAAAAGGCTGAATTTGTAGCTTTTTACTGTGCACATAAACCGTTCAACCTAACAATTTTTATGTATTGTAATCCTATATACTGATGATAAGGATTATAAACAGGGATAAGGTGCCTCAGAAAGGCTGGCCAACGTTTCGATAGGAGGACCTATCTTCGTCAAAGGCGGCCTCGTCATCCTGACTATATACTGGTGATGTGATGTATGACTGTTTTCAATATTCAGAACTGTTTTTCTTATTTCGCAGGATGAGCAACTCTACTCTGGATCACGCGTAACCATTGGTGAGAGCATGATGCTTATCCTTGGACATTGCCTGCGGCATAACACCACAAAGGAGGCAACTGAGAGCCTTTTAAAGCTCATTGAAGCCCACGTGCCTAGAAAAGCCGCCATACCAACGTCCAAGTACATCTTTTTTATGCAGTTTACAAATGCTAGGGAGAATGCCACATTACACTTCTATTGCCCATCTTGCTCACTTTATCTGGGAGAGAGCCAGGCACAGGAACTCCAGTGTTCCACCTGTGGTGCCGATTTTGTTGTCGATACACAAAAAAAATGAAAACTATTTCCTTATATTCGATATTGCCAAACAAGTCAAAAGACAAGCTTTCGCTCACCGAATTAAACTTTAACTTATTGCAGAGACAGTTGTCATATGATGTAGGCGAGCTGACGACAAGCCAGGGTTACCACAACCTGCCAGTGTCTACTCATGACTTGTCAGTAACGTGGAATACAGATGGTGTTCCTCGTTACGAGTCATCTGGGTACAGAATCTGGCTGCTGCTTCTTCAAATAAATGAATTGCCCCAGAAAGTAAGAACGAAACACTTGCTTCTAGCTGGATTGTGGTTCGGTCCCACAAAACCTAAAAATGAATTCCTTTCTCAAGCCATTTGTTGAACAAATGAACATTCTTTCCACCTGAAAGGAAATGTTATAAAGATGCGAATTTTTCCAGGGCCCTGTTGCGTCGACACAGTGGCCAGAGCTATGGTTGTGAACATGAGCCAATTTAATGGTTCTTAAGGCTGTGCATGGTGCATGCATGAGAGAGAAGTTGTTAGGAAAGGCAGCGGTCATGTCCGCGTGTACCCTGTTGTCTCTCCTCTACCAGCGCCCAGAACACATGAGACATTTTTGCGAAATCCTGATAAAGCAGAGGCAACACTGCAACCCAAATGTGGTGTCATAGGCTCAAGTGTGCTGTACCCATTTTGATTTTTTTTCATTTCCGGCAGGTTTTGTTGTCGACTACATGTATGCTGTGTGCGCTGGCTTTGTTAGGAACATAGCATGCATGTGGTTTGACACCTCCATGTTGTTTCCATACAGTCTTGGAGGCAAAATTGATGAAGTTGACCAGCGGCTGCGTCTTTGGAAACCTATCTGGGAGATTTCTAGGCTGCCACGCTCGCTTAAAGTCCTGAAGTACTGGAAAGCGTCAGAGTGGCGCAACTGGTTGTTGTTTTATTCTCCAGTAGTGTTGCATAAAATTCTGCCGAGAGTATATTACAAGAAGTTTGTCAGGGTGATGCACTTTCTTCTTGCTGACACAGTCGCTGCCGAAAAACTGAAAGAAACTGGCTGGACAATGTACGAGTTTGTGAGAGAGTACCAATATCTTTATGGAATAGCACATATGACGCATAATGCCCACCTTTTATTACACCTTGTCGCATCAGTGGAAGTCTGGGGCCCATTATAGAACTATTCAGCATATGCATTTGAGGGCATGAATGGGCAGCTTGTTCAACGTGTAAATGGGACACGCTATGCTGGCTGGCAAGTGGTTGAGAAATTTTTTTTGTCAAACCTTCCCATCATATGGGACAAATGTTCCCATTTTGAGGATGCCCAGTCAAAGCACCTGCTAATGAAGTACTTTTTAAGGGGGTACAATCTGCGAAAGCACTCTGAGAGCACTTGCGGTGTTGAGGTTTTTTTTTTTTTTGGAAAGGGAGATGCTTGTAACCGTGGCATCTCGTACAAAAAAGTGTTAATTGATGGTTTCCTCTACTGCACGAAGGGCCTTGATAAGTCGCGCCGCCTTAATTCGTTTGTGTGCATCAATGTTATATTTGGCCAGATTGAGAATATTTTGGCAACTTGTATAGAGGGACATCAATCATGTGCATGTGTTCGACATGTTGTTTTTCATTTGTGCAAACTTCAGGTAGTAAGAGCATTTGTTGCCGATAACTTGAGTGGAGCCATCATACATGAAGTTTGCACGTCAGATGGAGTGGAGATGGTTTGTGAAAATCCACAAAAATGTATGTTATTGCAGTCATCATCAAAGACATTTGTGTGCTGTGTTGCCAGCAAGTACATTTTTGAAGCAACATGAGGATGTCCTTGCATGAGGAGGGAGAGAGCCAGAAGTAATGAAAATTTTTATACTGAGGTCCACTAGGCGAGAAAATATTACAATACCTTACTTGGAGCGCATACTGCACCCTTACTAGCGTCATTTGGCAAAGCAACATCCTTCCGCAATCTTAAATAGAATTTCAGAACAGTTTTGAATAATAGAAAACGCGATGGTACAAGTATACATCGCCTCTCAGGGAGAATACTTTGAAGCTTACCAAATTTTAAGAATGATTGGAACCATAAGCGACCTAAAAGGATTAGCATTACTTTTGTGCCCCTCTCATGCTGTTGCAGCACAAAAAGTACCATTGGTCATGCTGTTGATATATGCTTTTCTGTTATTGCTCCTTGCACATGCCCCTCAGAGTTGCTTGTGTTGTTTTTTCTGTGGTAGGTGTTCTCTTGTTTTCTTTGTGTTTCATATATATACTGTACTTTATTTGTATAGCACTTTTTTATTTATAGGCCTGCAATTCAGTGTAACAGGTTCATGTGCTTGCTTTCCTGTCATACAATCGTGCCTATACACATATCTATGAGTACATTATTTTTGTTTTCATGTGTATTATTTATGTAATGCTCATTTCATTGGCTCGAAGTACTCGCAAAAGCACTGGTCAAGTGCTCTCATGCGATTGGCTTGAATGTTTTCTTTTAGAGCGTTGTCTGTCTGTTCGAACCGAGTAAATTGTTCCATCACTGTGAATTCGATATAAAAAACTGCTGTTTGTGCCACTGAAATTATTTTCTAGTATTTTGCCATTGCAGAAATACATGAATTAGTATGTGTGCATACGTTTGTGGTTGTGTAACAATTGTTAGATTTGACAGTGTGTGACATGTCTGTACTCATAATGTACTTAGTTGACTTGCCTCTGCAAATAAATTCGATTTCAATGTTTCTGCTATATCTTATGCTTGTTGGAAAATTAGTGTGCTCAGTTTGAAATCTTTACCTGAACAGAATAACTACAGGTGCATATTGCATATACCTACTTCAGGTATGTTTTGCCGGTAACACATTGCCTGAAGTGGACGCCAACTAAATGTGATGTTTGCCTCTACTTCTGTCTTCATTGCGGTGAAGGATGAAAATATCGTCAAACTGCAAACTGGCAGCTTTTTGTTCTTGTGCAAGGTTTTGTTTTGTAAATAAATGAATGTCAAATAAAGGTTGGTTGATGTTTATTTAACTGCCTTATTAATAGCCTATGTCGTGAGTATCTTTTTTGTTATCGCAGGCCTGTGTGGCCTGTATACTGTTCTGGTAAGCTTTTACGTAAGCTTGCTGGAGTATAAAGCTGCATGGCTTCTGCAGATCATAATTCTTTGTTTTATGGGAGCACTAAGGGTAAGCTTAGTTCAAGGAGCTATTAAAATCTGCCCTAAATTGGACATGCTAGGGAATGGGCACTCCAGTTTTTGCAAGAATATGGTTCAACGCTAGATTAACCTTGGAGTTCTACTGATCGAACAAGTTTTGGTAGATGCAAGTATGGTTTGTAACTAGCCTCCGACATGGGACTAAGTGTGAAACCAAGTACATATGTACTTACGTCCAGACTGTGAATTGACCCATGACGCAACTGCTGCATTACATGCAGGTGATGTTGCCACTACATTTGAATTAGTATTAATTGCTTTAAGTTACTGCCATTGTCAGACTTTGTAGCAATCAGGGGAAAAGTTTTCAAAATGTCAAAACTAACCGTAATGATAAAATGTGGCATGGTTCAGTATATATATATATATATATATATATATATATATATATATACATACATGTGCTACCAGCGTCAAATGAAAGCCGAACAGCGGAGCGCGTGCCACAAGCTTCAGAAACAGGATAGTGCGCGCCGTCCAGTCATCAGCGCAGACAGGCCCACACATCCGGGTTGGTAGCACAGCGCCACCCCACTGAAGTGCATTTTTTTGCCTGTGTTCCCACTCGGATTTTTGAAGGGAAGAAAAAAAAGCAGAAGCGAAAATTCTGCAACATAAAAAAAGAAAACAAAGCGAAACCTGCGCTTCTGAATGTTCAGAATTTTCGCTTCCGTTTCCTTTTTTTTCTTCCTTTCAAAAATCCCAATGGGAACGCAGGTAAAAAAATCGCACTTCAGCGGGTTGGCGCTGTGCTACCAAACCGGATGTGTGGGTCTGTCTGCGCTGATGACTGGACGGCACGCACTATGCTGTTTCTAATGCTTGTGACACGCGCTCCGCTGTTCGGCATTCATTTGACGCTGATAGTACATTAGACAAGTCTGCAGACTGACTGCATAAAATCTGCAGACTATCTGCAAACTAGGTCTACATGGAGGTTACTGGTGGGTGACTGAAAGGTGACACGTATTTAACTAATTGTAGAATGTGTCATGGTTCAGAATATATATATATATATACACAAAAACACTGGGCACTCATATTATACAGAGAAGTCTACTTGGTGTCTGCAGACTTTCTGCAGATTAGGTCTACAGGAGGGTCGAGTCTACAGGTAGGTGACAGGGGTGACGGGTGGGTGACTTGTTAGTGACTGGAAGGTCAAAACCATTTTTGTAAGGGCTCTCAAACTCGGCGTTTCATCTAACTTATCCCAAGCCTTAAGACGCATGCAGGTATGAGCTGTGCAAATGCTGACTGCTCAGTGAACGCACAGATGCGCTTAACAAGCGTCCAGAATCGAATAGAAGAGCGAGATATGCCTATAGCGCATACTTTGAACCAGTTTTTTTGGAAACACTGTCGTCAAATATGTATCCGCAAGAATATATGTCACCTTCATGCACCCTACATTTTTCTTTTTTACAGCGTGGGCTGTTATGGGCTCATTCCAATAGCCGTTCCGGTTCGCGATGGTCGCCGCCGCCGCCGCCGCCGCTGGACGACCCGAGCCTCCGCCAGTATGGTGGCACCATCTAGTTAAGGTGCCTGCAAACGCAGCGTGTGCAGGCGCAGACGACGAGATGCGATTCAGACGAGGCGCGCAATCAACGCGATTCCGCTGTGAGGTATGCGCCACGTATTCTGGATACCTCTTCCATCGGCCGTGCCTCTTCGGTACACGTTATGGCGTCTCCTCGCAAGGCACGAACCGCTGATGAAGACGCGAATCGTACAGTTACGTGCGTGGCTGCAACCAGGCATTGGGCTCAGCAGAATGCTGTGCAGCGAGCATAACCAGCCGCAGCTCGCCGTCGACGCCGGGCGGAGAGTTCAGATCATTCTCGTCAAAACGAGGCGAAGAGACTTTGTCGCGAAGACCCTGGTGTGCGTTGTCCCGAAATAGGAGCTACTCTTGAGCCGCTCCCCCAGCTTACGCTGTGACGGTGCTGCGTGTGCCGCGCAGGCCTCTGCCTTTTTTTCTCTCTCTCTCTCTTTGCGATGAGCTCACGTGATTACCGAACAAAAAGAACTAACTTTTAAAGTACTGATTTGGACACAAAAACTTAGATGAAAACGTTGTACAGCATATTGCTCCACGCATGTTGGATTTGGTTGTTTGAACGAGGCGCGCGGGCGCCATCACTCGTGAAAAGAGGAGGAAGAACTAACTGGGTTCTTGCTGTGAATCCAACCGGTCAGCGCTGCAACCACTGTTGTATATAATAGTTGCTCGTCTAAGTGACTCGTCATTCACCCAACAATATTGATAAAAGTTCAAATTAATTTCTTCCATTTGATGCGCTTGTTTGTGACGCCTGCGGCTTTACAGAACATTCAATATTGTTGCGAGCTGAGTTGTCATACACCGAGCGATTGCTTTCAATGCGGACAATTTTCATAATAATCACATCTAGCCGATACTAGTAAGCTATCTGCTATATTTTGCCCTTCAGTGCGGCAAAGATTAAGTTGGCTAGTGGCAGTCGCACTCTGTTCACTAACGAGCTAATGTTCGTCAACTTCTTCAGTTTGTGGAATTCAAGCCCATATTGCATCGATGGTATCGAAAATAGTTTTCGCTGACATGATCATCGACAAATATTCAAATTCTCTCGCTTCGATTCCCAAACAGGGCGCTGGAACAGCGGTGGCATCGATGACCCCGTTGTTCTAGACGCCGTCGTGCCGCAGAACAGTTCACTTCCGATGACCTTCCGAAGCATCCGGTCAGTCATACACACCCAAGTAACACAGAACGTAGCGTAAACGTTGCCTGATTGTAACAAATGTCAGGCAACGTTAAACAGCCAACCTCAACGTTGAATGTACGTTGCCAGCTATACGTTCAAGTGATGTCATAAATAAATGTCACAGCAACGTCCTGACACCCACGTTGTGTCAACGTTGCATGTAAACATCAATTTAACATGTAAATGGTATCAATGTAGCAACGTTACAAAACAGCACGTTCCCAGAACGTTGCCGGATCTCACCAATATTGACATTAATGTGATGCCAGGCTGATGTAGCATTTCGCATGTATACGTTCATGCAACTATAAGATATTCTCATTTTCAACTGAACATTCATCTTTATCATACAGTCAGGTATGGAGATGTATAGTGGTTATGGAGTAATTAATATCTTCTAAGGAACACCATGTTAAATTATGTTTATTATGCTTCTCCACAGATAAGATCTGCTACAAATTATATCAAATGGGAGAAGCATTCACATGGAAAAAATGCTAATTGTTGCAACGGTTCACCTATAGTAGACAAAGTTACGCATAAAAGTATTCCCTTCTTCCACACCAAATGCACAACACTTTGTGACTGCTTGCACCCACATGCCCCTAAAAGTGGAAACATTAAGCAAGGGCCATAATGACTAGGCCCAAGCGCCATGATACGAGCTGCATAAAAATGACGAACACATGCACACTGCACAGTGGATACACACAGATCATATCTACTTGTCCATATGAAAAGCAGTGTATTTTTTTCAGTTCACATATGGTTTACATCATAGAAACGGCACTAGAGCAAAGGACTATAAGCCACCAATAGGGCTGCAAACACATCGTACACCAGCGCACATTTGTTTCACACACCACACAGGACACATGCACGCTGCAGACATGTTTTTTTAGGAGGAATCTTCGCGAGCCGCGCGATAAACACAGAAGGTACGGACGACAGGAGCAAAACCCACGCACATTCAACACACCGACACGAAAGGAAATGCGGACGATACGGGTGTAACCTGCGCCACACGAGCTATCAACCCTCGTGGATTTGATCCTTTCCGCCTGAAACAGTCACAACGCGCACGGAAATACCGAACACTGCACATCTGTACCTCCGATATCGTGTCAACAATTCCTGAAGCTACAATTCATGTTGACGACATCAGAAAGTTATCTAAAACTGAGTGACGGCGTAGGAAAAGTAAGCAGCATCGCTAAACTCCATGGATTGGCTTCGAGACAACCCAAACCGTTCAAATCATGCCACAGCGACGGCTTGATAAGGATAACGTAAGCTAATCTCGAAGGCCATGCTTATGCTGGCTGCAGACGGCGGAAGCAATTGAAAGGTAAAATACGTTATAAAATTTCTTTCTACGCTAAACTATAGTGTAAAATATAGATTGTTCTACGCTTATTTTGTCTCGCAATATATATACGTAGTTGTGTGTAACCCGGCACAAAATTTTAGTATGCGAGTGTACTGATAATATTTTTGTCATCACAGAGGCCACAACATTCTCACAAGTATGCAGGTGGCGCTATTGTTTTTCCTCCGTGTTCTGTGATACGGTCGTATGTGCGGGGTTACAGTGGCTAGAATAGGGGAAGTGTGATTACCGCCCGGCGGCTCCTATGGCAACCGCCGTCGCCGCCTTGTGATGCATCCGCCGGGGGGCGCTCGCACTCGTTTATACGTCGAGCTGAGCGCCCGATACGAATTGGCCCGCGAGTTTCTCCCGCTTTTTGTTGGAAATTCTTGTGCGAAGTTATGTTTTGTGCGGCGCTGACAAATGCTTAGGGATGAGCCGCCGTCAAAGTCACTGTTTTGTGCCTGGCTGCACGACTGGCTACAAATCGTGCAAAAAGAAATTGTCGCTCTTCGGGGTCCCTGAAGACGAGGAGACGTACCGAAAGTGGCAGCGCAACATCCCTCGAGCCGACAAGCCACTCGAACGAAATGCCACTGTGTGCGAACTGCATTTCGATCCACAGTTTGTGTCGCGTCACTTTATGGTGAGCTGGTGCGCCTGGAAAGGAGCAGGCCATTTCTACAGCCGGATGCGATACCGACGATTTTTCCAAACGTTCCCAAGTACCTCTCCAAGCCAGTGCCCAAGAAAAGGAATCCGAAAGTAAGGTTAGACCCACAGTTTGCGCCTCCACAGAAAAAATCGCGAATCGACGTGTCCTCACCAGAAACATCGGATGAAACACCCATGCTTGCCGCCGACTCTGTGGATTACCATAATGTGATCATGCCGTCCAATCAGTGGAGTAAGCACGTTTTTTCTGAAAGTCCCCTTTTTGTCGCATATAGCGTCTGCCTACCGGGGCCAAACATGAGCTTGCTTCATGCCCAAAAGCTTGTGCTGTTTCGTGGCGGGGACAGCATGGTCGAACACCAAGTGTTTGTACGTGGTGTAGAGCTCTCACTTGATGAGCACTGCAATCCTGCATCCCTCCTACAGGCTGTTGACAGCATGCAGCTCTGCTCTGGCGCAGCGCGGTCGGTGGAGTTCCCTCTTGCGCGCAGCTCCAACGTGGCAACGTGGAATGAAAGCCTCTACCACACGAAGTGCAAGGGGGTTGTAAGTGGCCCTGAAAAGTGCTGCATCGCATGCAAGTACCTCAGAAGGCTACTGCTCAACCAGAGGTGTCGAGCTAGGCAGCTAAAGCGTAAGGAAAATTACGCCAAGAAGCTAAAGGCAAGGACCAAAGCTACGGTGCGCCGCCTAAGAGCCAAAGCGAAAATCTTGGACGAGGCTCTCACGCAGCAAAAACAGACAAATCACGCGATTAAAGAAAGTGCACTTAAGAAGATCGACAAGCTGCCACCCAAACAGAAAGCAGCAATCATGCAGTGCTTTGAAGCTGCAAGCCGGAAGTCACCGAAAGGGATGCGGTACAACCCCGAGTGGCTCTTAGAGTGCATTATTATGCACATGAAGAGTCCCCGCCTTTATGAGCACGTGCGGAGGGAAAAGATACTTGTGCTTCCTAGCCGCACTTGTCTCAGAAAGTACATGAGGCAGTACGAAAGCACGTTTGGATTTAATGCTGCTGTCCTCTCTGGCATAGCAAAAAAGACCCAGAACATGTCTGAGCTTGAACGTCATGGTGGCATAATAATAGATGAGATGAAGTTGGCTGAAAACTATGTTAAAGCACCCTTGCTTTCAAAGATGTCTTGGAAGCTGTGCTGCTAGCAGAGAACGCTGGACTAAGTGTTGATTACATTACTTGTGATGGGGCCACCTGGAATCGTGCAATGTGGCGGAAGTTCGGCATTTCGGCAACAGCAAAAGTTATCAGGCCATCGGCACCTCATCCATGTGGAGATGACAGACGTCTTTTTTTTATCAGACTTTCCACACTTGGTGAAGTGTGTTCGTAACGGCTTCATTGGTGGAGGATACAAGACACCAGAGGGGCATGTGGATGTCAAGCCCATCAAAATAGCTCATGAGCACGACAAATGTGCGATTACACTCAAAGTAATGCCCAAGATAACCACGGTGCATATTAGTCCCAACAACTTTGAGAAAATGAAAGTGAACTTGGCCTTTCATCTATTTAGTCTAGATGTTTTGCGTGGCCTATATTTTTACAAAGAGCAAATCGCAAAATCCTGTGATCATGGTGATCAAACACGGAAGTTTGTTAGTTTCATGCAGAACCTTATCATAGTGATGACGTCAAGAGTGTCGTCAGGTGCACTCAAACCTTCCTCCAAAGAAGAGGAGCTATTGGAAGGCGCTCTTGATTACATTAACAAATGGGAAGCAGCCACTGGACCCTGAAAAAGAAGTTTCCTGTCGCCTGGCACGGCAGAGGGGCTTAGAGTGACTTTGAAAGCTACACTGGACCTGCTAACCCATCTGTCAGAGAAGGCTGGTTACAAGTACCTCCTAACGTCACGACTAAGCCAAGATGCCATTGAAAAGCTGTTTGGCATAATTCGCCAATTTTGTGGCTGCAATGACCACCCGACTTCTGCACAGTTTCTGACAGCAGTTAACTGCCTCAGCTTTTACAATTTAGTTAAAGCTCCAGACACTGGAAATTGCGCAGGTGGAACGCTCATGTCGTTAGTCGGAACAAACGAGCTGGCCAGCCATGTAGATACTCTTCTTGACTCTGGGAAGCTGGATGAAGCATCGAACACTCTCCAGGCCTCTTCGTTAGTCCCTGATCACGTGTATCCTGAACAGACAAGTGACGCAAGACTTGTCTATTATTTGGCTGGCTATGTTGCCCGGCGAAAGATCATGACAACGAAATGCCGTGACTGTTTTGAGCGTCTTCTCATGTCAGCAGAAGATGCGGACAAGGACATTTCGTCTTTCACTGCCTTTTTTGACAAAGGCGGGCTGCTGTACCCATCGCAAGAGCTATTTTCCTTCGTACAAGCTCTTGAGGATTCCTTCACCCTTTGGTTTAGCTGGAATAAGCTTCACAGAGACAGCATAGCCGAAGTCACGCATTGCTTGCAAAGTATACGGCATGTCGGCTGCACTGCTCACAAAGATACACTGACTAGCAGCATTGTGAAGTTCTTCATCATGACTCGCATTCATTTCTACATAAAGTCCCTAAACAAAGAGCGCGCATCCACAAGAGAGAAAAAAAAGCACTTGAAGCTTCGCAGGACGGCATGAGAACCATGAAAGGGAATGCCCATTGTTTTCAGTTACACCCCTTCGTGTTAAATATTAAGTACAGTGGCAATAATAGTTTTAAGTGTGTTAATCGACTTAGTGCGTATGCTTTCCTTGATTTACAAGAATGTTTATTAAAATATTTTATTATTGGTTCTTTACTCACGTTTTCTCTCGGTTGTGCACAGTTATTGTTTCTTTTCTGTATGCGCTGCGTCGAAATCGGTATTTCTACCTTTGCTTTATGCGCATTACCATTACATGAGGGCTGCAGTAATTTTTTGTCCCTTTGTTATCCCCATTTAAACTGGGCAAGCAAAGGAAATAAGAAATATAATGTTCTCATTATTATTTTAAATGCACCGTCAGCCTTTTTCGGTGTTCCCGTCAAATGTGTTCTTTTTATTTATGTTGCTTCAACCGAACCTGTTTTTTATTCTTGTAAAGTATATCACTGGTGTTCTGTTTGTTCGAAACGAATTGAAAGTTTGTTATGAGCGACGAGCTCGAAACTAATTATGTTTCCTCGTAAGATTTATTGAAGCGATACATTACAGTACACGGCAACACAGTTATTGATAAAAATTATCAATAATTGCACCATATTTCGCTTATAACATCCCAGTTTCCAAGAAATCGCGCAAATGTGAAAATATTGAGTAAGCCAAGGCAACTTATACGCAACATAATCATCGGTGCATGCCAATTAAGCGCAGTTACATATATTTAAGTGCGATCCAATTGCATCTTTCTTTAACGAACAACTCAGGGACTATATTCATCCTTGCAAGCAAGAACAGTTGTTTTCGTTCAAGCGTGCGTTTATAAACAGCAATTTGCGCGTAAAATAACACCGCAGTGACGCAAAACTCGAGGCGTGTCTGCGCGGCCCCCCGAGGCAAACATGCCAAGACGGCCTAGATACCGCAAGCAAATGACGTGTTATACGCGAATTTATAGGGCGCATATGTCGCTCTAATGTTGCTGCGATCTTCGCGAACACGAGCGGCTCAGAAAGATGTACCAATCGAGGTAAAGAAAAGGAAATTCGCCTCGCGAATCAGGGCGCTTATCCGGCTAGTCGACCGTCGGGCCTGGTCGGGCGACGTGAATGCAAGCGTGAGCGCTGCCTTGCGGCTGCATCTCAAACGCTTACGCGAGTGGCGGGGCCTTCGGCACACTTCCCTATTCTAGCCACTGTAGCGGGGTGCTACGAGCGTCGCGTTTGCTTGATCGTGTGTTTTTGTGTTTGCTGTTATGATGTAGGTCGCAGTTAGCGTGCACAGAAGTGCCTCAAGATACCTTGTGTCATGCTGCAAACTCGCCGTATGCGTGCCGCGCCAGGCAAATGTGGCCCAACGATTCTATGCCGAGGAGTGCGGCCTCTTTGTTCTCGTTCTGAAAAGTTGGGTGGACATCGCAAAGAAATAATGTGTGTTAGCGCGCCTCAGCTCGTCCACTATGCAGCGGCATGTATGCGGGGAGTAACATCGTCGACGCAGCACCGGCAACTTGGAGAGCGCTTCGCGACCGCGTGGTACCATTCAAAAGGTAAGTAATAATGCTGGCTAACTACACGCGTGTTGTGTGACCTTCTCGTGTGTGCATAGCGTGCGCGAGCGTATGAAATAGAAGTCCCGCGACAACAGTGATACCTGTGCTGATGCTTGCTGAACGCTGGTTGTCAGCACTTAGTTACGCAAGTTTATTGCTTCGATGCGAAATTGAAAATCTTGATAAGCGTTTTCTTCCGATGAGAAATATAACGTTCGAAAATAATCGTGTTCATCATGTGCGTGCGGCGCGTGAGCTCCCGTTTTTCTGCTGAAGTTGCATAATAACGACTCATTTGCGTCTTCACCGATTCTTATTGCAATGACGTTTCCTGGCTTACATGGCAAGGAAACTTGTTTCATATCTACTTGTCCAAGGAAACTTGTTTCCTTGCCATGTTTCCTTGCCTCGACGTTGTAAATAATATCTGCTTACGAAGTTTTCGGTTTACCACAGTTTTAGAGAAAAAAATTAAGCAATCACAGCTTGCTACTAGTCCAACGTACCTTTTAAGGCAAGATGTTTTGACATACCTTATACGTAACTGAACATGACAGGGAAAAGTTAAACTGAGTCATGAAAGAAAAATGAATTGTTTTGTAAACAAACATTTCTTTGCTATGTGCTGCTGCGTGTCAATAATTTTACTGTGATCAAAGGGTCCCCATTATCAAGACCATCAGTGACTTCTACTTTGTGCTCTGTTGCCACCCTGCAATAATGCAAACATTGTTTTTGTGACTATATTTAGATGATCCATGCATGTCTAGACAATTTGACAGCTTTATAAAGCTGTGTGCCACTGCTATAAGTTAACAAAGAACTTATTTTATAGTGGCGAGGCTGTGACCCATAACAGTGCCCACATAACGGAGGAGCCACCAGACCCCTTGGCTATGCCTGCCGTAGTGCAACGTGCAATCTGGATGGTCGGGTCAGGTATGTATGTAGTGTACGTGATCCAAAAAGTAGCATCTTGGTATCATTCGTGGATAAGTTAATCGACATTAGTCAACACAGCTTACTAAGTAGGCCAAATATTTATGCAACTTGCTGTTTATTTGTGTTCATAGCTGTTATGCACACCTTATTGTGTTCTATATAAAAGTAGACCTAACATGTCCTGATGTTAAGTATTTTTTCTTGCATCAATCGTTTGGCTGCAAGTTACATTTCAATTTTGCTTTGTACACACTCTATTTATCACTTTTCATTTTGGTTTTCTTGTTTTGAAACTGTTTCCTATGCTGTAGGATTTTGTTTCCGAATTTTTAGTGTTTACACTACACTCTTGTGCAGCTTCTGCGCATACAAGAATTCAAAGTGTAATGGGCCAAATATGTCATAGGTGTAAGCACACAGTGTGCTTACCATTGTTTACCATTCATATTCACGATTATTTCTGTCTTGTTCCAAGAATAACTGCCACTAGAAAATACACATTTGATGAGCTCACACTTCTTGAAATGATACATTAAGGCCAGTATTCACTGTGCTGCAGTTACTACAGTTCCGAAGTGTTTTCTAGCAAGCTTTCTAGTAAGCTTGCTTTTTTCTCTCCCATTTTTTAATATTCTTGGCAAGCTATCCCCATTCGTGCAAGTAGGCATTGTAGGAGTTGCGAGTCTGTGTCCAGTTAGATTACTTTTCTTTTTTTTTTTTCAAGTCAATACAGCATAGAACACATGGCTAACTGGTAGGTAGTTCATTGTATTGATGCTCTTTTATTAAAAAAGCACACTATTTCGCACATGTCTGCTTGCTCTTGCCATGTTTGCTGGTTATTGCAATGTTGCTCGTCAAATGAATTTGATTTCAACTACACCATACAGAACATTCTGATTGGTTTTAGTGTAATTTTAATAGTGACAATCAACCAACAAGCCCTAATTCTACAGCTGTCAAGAAGTATTTCTAATACTTCGGGGTCCCTTTCCATATTTTCTGTTTCATCCTGTGTATTTGGTCAGCACAGCGGGCATTCAGTCTATTCATTCAGCTTGGTGCTGCTCAGGTCAGAATATGCTCAACCTGCAAGTCCAAATTATAATGATATGTGTACGACTTCATTTACTGGCTGGATAACGAAAGCTACACGAAACAGCCTATGTTGTCACTACTCTCAAGTCAAATTTATGGTTTATGCGCCGCTTGTTTTTGTTGTGCGCATACACTTCTGTGGTGTCTTAAGCACTGTAGATGCCCGACATCTGAAGTATCGCAGCAGTAGACAGTTTTAGTTTAGCGTACGCTGTGTCATTACGTACGCTATAAAATAGCAGGTCATCACTGCGCATGTGCAGAACGCTATCCGACCGATAGCGTATGCATGCTATTTCTCAGATTTAGCATTACCATCTGTGCGTGGTTTGCGTAGTTTACGTTAAACATGGCGACGGTCCCCGCTGCCGCTTCGAATTGAATTTGGCGTGGCTCTTGCAGAATTCGCTTCGTTCGTTGCAAATGACTGTGTAAACAGCTTTCGCTTACCGTCAGGCCGCTTTGACAACAGTGTAATATGGTTAACCTTGTGGAGTTTTCGAGATCGCTTCTCGTTTCGAACGACACGAAGCCTAACGAGGGAAGATGATGATGATGATTTATTGGCATCCCCTTTGAAACGGGGCGGCGACAAATAATCACCTAGCCTGCTTGATTTAATCAGGTATACTATACATGTTCTTTATCTAGCATTTTTGTATACCTCTCATTATTTTCCTTTTTCAAAAATTTACCTTGTACTGCTGCCTATGATTTTAAAAGTTCAGGTCGTATCCATCTTTTCCCTGCTTTTTTTGCACCAGTACTCTAATCGTCTCTTGCTGATCTCTACGGCTGATCTGTTTGTTTCCTTCCACTTTAAACCCAAGCGCTTCTGTGAGTTGCACGTTACCTACGGTTCTCGCTGGGTGGATCCCGTCGCATTCCATTAGGATGTGCTGAGTGGTCGAGCCTCAAATAGCAAGGCACTGCCCTTTGTGTTAGCGTACATATTTTCCCTTCTAGTTTCTTTCTTCTCATTCTTGTAAATCTCCATTGTCCTTTTCGTTTCCATTCTTTGCATCCTTTTCATTTCCATTCTTTGCATGCAATTCACGGTCTCTATTACTCTCACTTTCTTTCTGATGACCCCTGGTTGTCTATTTACAGTTTCGATTATCCTGTACTTGGTTGCCAACTTCCTTGACCTCTTCCTCCATTCTGTGTCCACGCTTTTCATGTAGAGATACTTGTGCACTTTAGCCGCCCATTTATTTTCATCCATGTTCCTGAGCCTTTCTTCAAAACTAATTTTGCTTCGTGCTTCTCTGACTTCAAAAGAGGCCCAACCCATGTCACCCTGCACTGCCTCATTTGTCGTATTACTGTGTGCTCCCAAAGCCAACCAGCCTACTGATCTTTGGTTAACTTCCAAACCTTCCAATATATCCAATTTTAAGCATATAATGGCATTTGCGAATGTTAGCACTGGCACCATTACTCCTTTCCAAATTCCACGCACCACCTCATACTTATTGTTGCCCCACAGTGCTCTGTGTTTCATTATTGCTGCATTCCGCTTCCCCTTTATTTTCAGATTATCTTGGTGGTTGCTTGAGTAATTCTTTCCTTCGTTTATGTGTACGCCGAGGTACTTATATTGCTTCACTATGGGTATTACTTGCTGTTGAATTGACGCCACGAAGTTACTCGTGTGTTCATTAAAGATCGTAATCCCTGATTTCTCTGTGCTAAACTTAAGGCCTAGATTTGTCGCTGCGTTCCCATAGATATTCGCAAGTATCTGTAAATCGTTTTATTGTCCGCTAGTAGCACAATGTCGCCTGCGTACATCAGTCCAGGGACCTTCTGTTGCACCATTTGTCCATTACGCATGTAGGATAAACCGAAACCTAATTCGCTGTTTTCCAGTCGTCTTTCTATGCCCTTGACGTAAAGCGTGAACAACAATGGTGACAGAGGGCATCCTTGCTTCAATTCTTGGTGAATTCCCACAATCGTCATTTCCTT